>NC_057810.1:301088867-301098265 GCF_018294505.1 Triticum aestivum | reverse complement strand
CTCTCCTTCGCGCGCCGCCCCGGCCCTCCGAGTCCGGCAGCCGCGCCCCGAGCTCCGGCGACGACCTCGGCTTCCGCGCGCCCCGGATCCGTTCTGAGCAGGGTTGACTTCTCCTTCTCCCCCCGTTTTTCGTCTAAGTCAAAAGCTGGGATAAATTTGTTGCATCTTCATTGCATCACATCTTCGCACCCGTGGCTCCGTTTTGGGCGTGTAGCATACCGAATTGTTCGCCTCAAAGAGTAGATCATTTAATTTCAGTGCATCATTTACATTTGAGCTCATCTTGATGCCTGAAATGCTGTTGGAAGAGGGCTTCATAATGTTAGTTTCAGATTCTTATCAGCACGAGCTCTTTTGTCATTTTTGCCATGATTGATGTGTGCATCCTATGAACTTGATCCCTAAAGGTGTTTTGAACTAGGCTATGTCTTCTTTACAGAGGTGCTTACCATGTATTTTTGTGATCAATGTGGTGACTAGCACAAGTATGCAAACTAGGCTTCGTGATAATGCTGATTTTAGTCCCTGTTCTGCTGTAATTTTGATGCCATGTAAACATGTTGCTACAGAGAGATCCATGTATATTTTGAGATACTTCAGTAAGGGTGTTTTGAAAACATGGTTTTGATCTATCCAAGCATGGTCCTGGTTGCAATTATGGAGTAGTCTAGCATGTCATTTTCGTGCTCTACTTTTTCTTCAAAATGTTTCCTGGCAGATTGTTTACATGTTATTCAATTTGGCCAAGGTTGTTGTAGTTGATCCGTGTATGCTATGATGTTGTTTCTTGCCATGTATATCTTTTATAACATGTCTTCTTGATGGATGTATGCTTAGTTTATCATGAGATGCTTTGTAATGAGTGCATCGAGCTCACGAAGGTGCCTTCGTAATTATGTCAATGCCATGCTTTGTTTGCTGAATCTGTTAACGGAACTTGCTATGTTTACGTGGGTGCCATCATATTTTCTGATCCTTTTTGGCTTATGGTCAGTAAGGGACTTTTGATCTATGCTTTGAGTAGATTCATGCCATGCCTTATTTTGCTATTATAAGTTCCTGTAGCATGTTGATAACCTGCTCTGAACATTGCTTCGTGATGCTGTTTGTCATGTCCAACCTGATATTTTTTTGCACTTTCTCCATGCTTGTTTGAACCTGTTATGATGTGATTTAGCCGTAGCTCAGTGTTCCTCTTTTGTAAAGCATCTCCTGTAGATCATTGCCATATGCTTTGTTTTTATTTTGGGGTGCTGTAGCATAGTTTCTTGTTGCATGCTAAGTAGCATCGTGCTGTTAATCGCAGCTTTGTGTCATTCTTGTCTTGCTTGCCATTTGCAAACCGTGCATCCGTTTCCGGAGATCTTTATATCGATTTCAACCAAAATCATCTCATCTTTCTAGCGGAATACTTGGTTTTCCAAGTTGATGCCTTGTTCATCCTTTTTCCTCCCGAAGCACGCATATGCATTGCATATCACATCTCGCATATCATGACATGTATTGCATCATGTTGCTTGTGCATTGCACCGTGATTTATTATGGTTCCTTTGCTTGCGTTCTTGCTTTGGGTAGAGCCGGGAGACAAGTACATGCATGAGGAACCTGTTGAGAACGCTTACGAGGATCAAGCCTTCGACAAACTCTGAGAACCTTGCAGGCAAGATGATCATACCTTCGATATCACTTCTATCTCTGCTTGCTAGTACTCGCTCTATCGCTATGTTAGCTCTACCTGCCATTGTTTACCATGCCTACCTATTGCCATGTCAAACCTCTAACCATCCTGACCTAGCAACCGTTGATTGGCTATGTCACCGCTTTTGCTCAGCCCCTCTTATAGCATTGTTAGTTGCAGGTGAAGATGAAGTTTGTTCCTGGTCGGAACATGGATATTCTGGGATATCACAATATCTCCTGTTTAAATTAATGCACCTTATATACTAGGTAAAGGGTGGAAGGCTCGGCCTTACGCCTGGTGACTTGTTCCACTCTTGCCGCCCTAGTTTCCGTCATACCGGTGTTGTGTTCCTTGATTTTGCGTTCCTTACACGGTTGGGTGATTTATGGGACCCCCTTGACAGTTCACTTTGAATAAAACTCCTCCAGCAAGGCCCAACCTTGGTTTTACCATTTGCCACCTAAGCCCTTTTCCCTTGGGTTTTCGCGAGCCCAAGGGTCATCTTTATTTTAACCCCCCCTCGGGCCAGTGCTCCTGCGAGTGTTGGTCCGAACTGAGTAGACTGCGGGGCCACCTCAGGGAAACTTGAGGGCTGGTTTTACTCGTAGGATGTCTCATCCGGTGTGCCCTGAGAACGAGATATGTGCAGCTCCTATCGGGATTTGTCGGTGCATCGGGTGGCTTTGCTGGTCTTGTTTTACCATTGTCGAAATGTTTTGCGAACCGGGATTCCGAGACTGACCGGGTCTTCCCGGGAGAAGGTTTATCCTTCATTGACCATGAGAGCTTATGATGGGCTGAGTTGGGACACCCCTGCAGGGTATATAATCTTTCGAAAGTCGTGCCCGCGGTTATGAGGCAGATGGGAATTTGTTAATGTCCGGTTGTAGATAACTTGACACTTGACTTCATTAAAATGCATCAACCACATGTGTAGCCGTAATGGTCTCTTCTCGGCGGAGTCCGGGAAGTGAACACGGTTTGTGTTATGCTTGGCGTAAGTAGTTTCAGGGTCACTTCTTGATCACGTCTAGCTTCTCGAGCGACGTGTTGCTTCTCTTCTCGCTCTCACTTGCGTATGTTAGCCACCATATATGCTTAGTGCTCGCTGCAGCTCCACCATATTACCCCTTACCTACCTATGAGCTTAAATAGTCTTGATCTGGCGGGTGTGAGATTGCTGAGTCCCCGTGGCTCACAGATTCTACCAAAACAGATGCAGGTGCCGAGGATACTAGCGCAGATGGCGCAACTGAGCTGAAGTGGGAATTTGATGAGGCCCTTGGTCGTTACTATGTATCGTTTCCAGATGATCAGTAGTGGAGCCCAGTCGGGGCGATCGGGGATCTAGCATTTGGGGTTGTCTTCTTTTCATTTGAATTTGACCGTAGCCCGTCTATGAGTGTATTTGAATGATGTATGATCTTAATTACGTATTGTGTGAAGTGGCGATTGTAAGCCAACTCTCTTTATCCCATTCTTGTTCATTACATGGGATTGTGTGAAGATGACCCTTCTTGCGACAAAACCACCATGCGGTTATGCCTCTAAGTCGTGCTTCGACACATGGGAGATATAGCCGCATCTGGGTGTTACAAGTTGGTAATCAGAGCCATCCCCGACTTAGGAGCCCCCTGCTTGATTGTTTGCTGGTGATGTTGAGTCTAGAACAAAAATGTTTTGAGTCTTAGGAATATATATATCGGAGAGTAGGATTCTTTTTACTCCTCAGTCCCTTCGTCGCTCTGGTGAGGTCTCCTGATGCAGATGTTTTGACTTTCCTCTTCTCAAATTTCACTAAAAAAAATTTAGGATGACGCGGGTATCTTGGAATCGTTCCGATAGTTTTGTGACGAGAACATTGTTCTTGGTGCCTCCTGACATTTAGGGGTTGTGGCAGTGTCCCGGGGAGTTGAGCTCCGAGGTGTTATCGTCACATTTTTATCGTTGCAGTTCTGGAATACCTGAGCTTTGCCGACATCGAAAATCTCTTTTATGCAGTTGTTGCTGAGATAACCCCGATAACCCAGTAGTGGGGCGAGCTCGGGAGTATTGCCATCACTCGTATAACGGATGCTTTTCGAAGGTTGAGGTAGACGATTTCCGAAGGTTTCTTGGTTATGTGTTGACGGATGGATACAGCTGGATGTAGGGATTGTTAGTTTGGGTGAGATATATTGCTTCCCCGGTATCCCCAACACCTGATTGCATAACCAGAAAGTTTCGGGAGTTTATAGGTGGGATTCAAGTAGCTCTAGCATTTCTTCCCGCAGATATTTGGTTTGTGATTGGGTAATCCTTACCACTTATTTGTTCTAGTTGTACCTTGTTTATTTCATTCATCAATCTCTATTCAAGTGGCTTCTCACCTTAATGGACGTGTGATGTTTATTTTGGGAATTCATTCGTTCATCTTTTGTTCGAATGTTTATTGTGAAGACTATATGTTGCAATTTCTATCCGTTGATTCAACTTGTCTATCTGTCTATCAAGATGCTAACGGATGTCACCCTCTTCAGGATGGCTCCGCCAACGCGTCAGAATCCGGAACACAATGATGGGAGTCAGGCGAACCCTCCACCTCCACCTCCGCCTCCAGAGGCATGGCAAGCTTTGATGGCAGCCTCTAACGCCCATGCTCAGATGATGATCCAGCTCATGCAAGAGTGCAACCAAGGCCAAGGCAACCAAGGGAATCAAGGTCAAGGGCAGTTCAATCATCAGCCTCTATTTCCTACCCTCAACCAATTCCTTGCAAATCAGCCGAAGTCTTTCAGCTACTGTGTCGAGGCCACAGACGCCGATGATTGGCTCGTGTATATCAACAAGCATTTTGAATGCAGCAATGTCAGGCCTGAGGACTATGTCAAGTTCGCTTCTTTTTAGCTCAAGGATCAGGCAGCTGATTGGTTCCAGCAATACAAGGATTCCATAGGTGGTCGAGTGATTACTTGGACTGATTTCTGTCGGGACTTTAAAGCTCACCATATTCCTACCAGTGTTGTTGAGAGCAAGCGAGAGGAGTTTCGCAATCTCAAGCAAGGCAACATGTTAGTGTACGAATACAACAAGCAGTTTCAGAAACTTGCTCGCTTCGCTAAGCAAGATGTTCCAGATGAGAAGAGTATGATCTATCAGTTCAGAGGTGGCCTTAGAGAGGATCTGCAGTTAGCTCTCGTTCTTGTTGAGCCTACTCAGTTTGATCAATTCTACAATATGGCACTCAAGCAAGAAGGTGCTCAGCTCAAGTGTGAGGCTTCCAAGAAGAGAATCAAGGATGCAATGCAATCTTCTTCTTCCTCACAAGTGGAAGCTAAGAAGCAGAAGTTCTATCTTCCTCCTCCGTTTCGTCAGCCTTACTAACAGAAGAACTCAGGTGGTCGTGGACCTTCCCACCCACCCAACCCAAGCTATCAGAACAAGTCTCAGTCTCAAGCTCCAAGGCCAAATGCTCCTTATCATCGTCCGCTCTCAGAAGTGACTTGCAACAAGTGCCAGCAGAAAGGTCACTATGCGAACAAATGCTTCAATCAAAGGCGCCTTCCTCCTCCTCCTCCTCTTGTGAGATCTTCAAGCAATGCAGTGGTCAAGCATAATTCCAAGTTTGCAAAGGTGAACATGATGAATGCAACTCAGGCAGAGGATTCTTCTGACGTGATCATGGGTAATCTTCCTGTTAATGATATTCCTGCAAAAGTCTTATTTGATACTGGTGCATCGCATTCTTTCATGTCATACCCATTTGCATCCAAGCACAATGTGGGCACAGAGGCCTTGTCCAAAGTCATGTAAGTTGTTTCTTCGGGAAGACTTATGACTTCTAGTTTGGTTGCTCCTGATGTTTCTATTAAGATGGGCGACTATAAATTTCTGGCTAAACCAATTGTTCTTGGCGACTCTGATATTGATCTAATTCTCGGGATGGACTGGCTTTCTAAGTACAAGGCTCACCTTGATTGTGCTGCCAGGAAAATTCAATTGACACACCGTTCTGAGGATGTTATCATCTATGCCACTCGTGATGAAACCATTCGGTTGTTTTCTCTCAATGAGAAGGGCGAGTTGGATGCTATTTCTCAAATTCCAGTCATTTGTGAGTACCAAGATGTCTTTCCAGAAGAGCTTCCGGGTATGCCTCCTCATCGGCCAGTCGAGTTCGTTATTGATCTTGAACCCGGTACAGAACCCGTTTGCAAGCGTCCATACAATCTTGGACCCAAGGAGCTGAAAGAATTGAAGAAACAGCTCGAGGAACAAGAGCGTCTGGGTTTGATCAGACCGAGTTCATCCCCTTGGAGTTGTGGAGTTCTTTTTGTCGAGAAGAAGGATGGCACGGACCAACTTTGCGTCGATTACCGTCCATTGAACAAGAAAACAATCAAGAACAAGTATCCACTTCCCAACATCAATGAGCTTTTCGAGCAACTCAAAGGTTCTAAAGTCTTCTCCAAGCTTGACCTTCGTATGGGGTATCATCAGATTCACATTCCTGAACAAGATATTCCCAAGACAACATTCAGAACAAGCTATGGTTCTTATGAATATACTGTCATGTCTTTCGGCCTTGTCAATGCTCCTCCAACATTCTCTCGCATGATGAACTTTATCTTCAACCCCTACACCAATGAATTTGTTATGGTGTATCTCGATGATATTTTGGTCTTCTCCAAGAATAAGCAGGATCATGCCAAACATTTGTGATTGGTGCTCGACAAGCTCAGAGAGCATCAATTCTATGCGAAGTTTTCCAAATGTGAGTTCTGGCTTGATCAAGTTCTTTACCTTGGCCATATCATCTCTGCCAAGGGCATTGCTGTTAATCCCGCAAAGGTTTCTGCTGTTCTGAATTGGGAACCTCCTCAGAATGACAAACAGCTCCACAGTTTTCTTGGACTTGCAAGCTATTGCCGAAGATTCATTGAGAACTTCTCTAAGATTGCAAAGCCTCTTTCCAACCTCCTCTAGAAGCATGTCAAGTATGTCTGGACGCCTGAGTGCGACGTTGCTTTCAACACCCTCAAAGAGAAGCTAGTCACAACTCCTGTCTTGACTCCTCCTGATGAATCCAAGACATTCAAAGTTTTCTGTGATGCTTCCCTTCAAGGTCTCGGTGCTGTGTTGATGCAAGAGAAAAAAGTTGTGGCCTATACCTCTCGTCAGTTGAAGCCCAACGAAAAGAACTACCCCACTCACGATCTTGAGTTGGCGGCAGTTGTCCATGCATTGATAACATGGAGACATCTCTTATTGGGAAGGCAAGTGGACATTTTCACCAATCACAAGAGTCTCAAGTATATCTTCACTCAACCCAACCTTAACCTCAGGAAAACTCGATGGGTCGAAATGATTCAAGAGTACAATCCGAGTATTGAATATACTCCTGGCAAGGCGAATGTGATTGCAGATGCTCTGAGCAGAAAGGCCTATTGCAACAGTCTAATTCTCAAGCCGTTTCAACCGGATCTTTGTGAAGCCTTCCGCAAGCTGAATCTTCAAGTTGTTCCTCAAGGCTTTCTTGCCAACCTCATAGTCTCTCTTACTTTGGAAGATCAAATTCATGAGGCACAACTCCTGGATACCATGGTGAAGAAGGTGAAACGTGGTATTGACAAGGGCATTCTCAAATACAAGTGCTATCGCTTGGATGACAAAGATACTCTTTTCTTCGAGGATTGAATTGTGGTTCCAAAAGGTGATTTGAGAAAAGTCATCATGAACAAGGCACACAATTCCCTCCTATCCATTCATCCTGGAAGTACAAAGATGTACCATGACCTCAAGCAGTCATATTGGTGGACTCGAATGAAGCGAGAAATTTCTCAATTCGTGAATGAATGTGATGTCTGCAGAAGAGTGAAAGCAGAACACCAACGACCAGCTGGTCTCCTCCAACCTCTTGCTATTCCGGAATGGAAGTTTGATCATATCGAGATGGACTACGTGACTGGTTTTTCTAAGTCCAAGCGTGGAAATGATGCTATCTTCGTTGTCATTGACAAGCTTACCAAAGTGGCTCATTTTCTTCCTATCAAAGAATCTATCACAGCAGCTCAGCTGGCAGAGCTATACACCTCCAGAATTGTCTCCTTGCACGGCATCCCACAGTTGATATCTTCAGATCGTGGAAGCATCTTCACTTCTAAGTTCTGGGACTCCTTTGATACGGCCATGGGCACCAACATTCGTTTCAGCACAGCTTTCCATCCTCAAACAAGTGGCCAAGTCGAGCGAGTCAATCAAATCCTCGAAGATATGCTCAGGGCTTGTGTCATCTCTTTCAGTATGAAGTGGGAGGATTGTCTTCCATATGCCGAGTTTTCCTACAACAACAGCTTCCAAGCGAGTTCGGGCAAGGCCCCATTCGAAATTCTCTATGGCAGAAAGTGTCGTACTCCTCTCAACTGGTCTGAGACAGGTGAACGCCAACTTCTTGGCAATGACTTGATCACAGAAGCCAAAGAAATGTGCAAAGTCATTCGTGAGAATCTCAAAGCCGCGCAATCGCGCCAAAAGAGTTACTATGATAGCAAGCACCGTGACTTGGCTTTTGAAATCGAAGACCATGTCTACCTCCACGTCTCTCCAATGAAAGGCACTCGTCGCTTCGGTATCAAAGGGAAGCTTGCCCCTAGATACGTGGGTCCTTTCAAGATCATTGGCAAAAGAGGCGATCTCGCCTATCAACTTGAGCTTCCATCCAACTTTGCAAACGTGCACGATGTGTTTCACGTGTCACATCTTCGCAATTGCTTCAAGACTCCTGAGCGCACTATCAACTTCGAAGAAATCGACCTCCAAGAAGATCTCTCTTATCATGAGCACCCCGTCGCTATTCTTGAAGAAACCGAGCGCAAGACTCGCAACAAGTTAATCAAATTCCTGAAAGTGAAGTGGTCACACCATTCCAACCGAGAAGCCACCTGGGAGCGCGAGGATCACCTCCGTTCCGAATATCCGGAGTTCTTTCAGTCCTAGATCTCGGAACGAGATCCTCTTGTAGTGGTGGAGTGTTGTAACACCCCGGATGTAACTTTCCATCTTTGTATCTCCAACTCTTGCCATTATCGGCCATGTGTTATGATATTCCCTTTGTGGTTGGGTTTTGTCTTTTGTTTTGCATTTTATTCATGTCATTCATATCATATCATGTCATCATGTGCATCTCATTTGCATACGTGTTCGTCTCATGCATCCGAGCATTTTCCATTTGTCCGTTTCGCAATCCGACACTCCCACATGCACCGGCGCACCCCTCTTGTCTCTTTTCGTGTGCGGGTGTTGAACGTTCTTGGAATGGACCGAGCCTTGCAAGTGGCCCTGGTATAGCACCGGTAGACCACCTGTCAAGTTTTGGGTCATTTGGGGCTCGTTTGGTACTCCAACGGTTAACCGCACTCCCGCAAAGGCCTCTTTTGAGTTGCAGCCCAACACCCCTCCAAAACAGCCCAATAACCCATCTAAGTCACTTCCATGCTCTCCTTCATCGGATCACGATCGTGTGGGTGAAAACTGCACCTCATTTGGACACTCCTAGCTCCTTCTACCTATATATATGCCTCCCCCTCCGAAATTCACGGGCAAACCCTAGACGAAATCCCTCTCCGCGCCGCCGGACACGTCCGGACGGAGCCGGACGCGTCCGCCGCTGCGCCCCCGGTGAATCAGGTCCTGCCACATGGCCCGGCGCCCGCGCCGCCGCCCCCGACCCGCCGAGCCC
>NC_057810.1:301086098-301088424 GCF_018294505.1 Triticum aestivum | reverse complement strand
GTCCTCCGCGCCGCCGCCATCCCGCGCCTCCGCCCGCTGCCGACCGCCGTTGCCGTCGTCCTCCGCGCCACCGCCGTCCCTCGCCTCCGCCCGACGATGCCGGCGCCGGATCCGGCCAGATCCGGCCGCCCCGGCCTCTCCTCCGCGCGCCGCCCCGGCCCTTCGACTCTGGTAGCCGTGCCCCGAGCTCCGGCGACGACCTCGGCTTCCGCGCGCCCCGGATCCGTTCTGAGCAGGGTTGACTGCTCCTTCTCCCCTCGTTTTTCGTTTATCATAAGCTGGGATAAATTTGTTGCATCTTCATTGCATCACATCTTCGCACCCGTGGCTCCGTTTTGGGCGTGTAGCATACTGAATTGTTCGTCTCGAAGAGTAGATCATTTCATTCCATTGCATAATTTACATTTGAGCTCATCTTGATGCCCGAAATGCTGTTGGAAGAGGGCTTCATAATGTTAGTTTCAGATTCTTATCAGCACGAGCTTTTTTGTCATTTTTGCCATGATTGATGTGTGCATCCTATGAACTTGATCCCTAAAGGTGTTTTGAACTAGGATATGTCTTCTTTACAGAGGTGCTTACCATGTATTTTTGTGATCAATGTGGTGACTAGCACAAGTATGCAAACTAGGCTTCGTGATAATGCTGATTTTAGTCCCTGTTCTGCTGTAATTTTGATGCCATGTAAACATGTTGCTACAGAGAGATCCATGCATATTTTGAGATACTTCAGTATGGGTGTTTTGAAAACATGGTTTTGATCTATCCATCCATGGTCCTGGTTGAAATTATGGAGTAGTCCAGCATGTCATTTTCGTGCTCTACTTTTGCTTCAAAATGTTTCCTGGCAGATTGTTTACATGTTATTCAAGTTGGCCAAGGTTGTTGTAGTTGATCCGTGTATGCTATGATGTTGTTTCTTGCCATGTATATCTTTTATGACATGTCTTCTTGATGGATGTATGCTTAGTTTATCATGAGGTGCTCTGTAGTGAGTGCATCGAGCTCACGAAGGTGTCTTCGTAATTATGTCAATGCCATGCTTTGTTTGCTGAATCTGTTAACGAAACTTGCTATGTTTACGTGGGTGCCATCATATTTTCTGATCCTTTTTGGCTTATGGTCAGTAAGGGACCTTTGATCTATGCTTTGAGTAGATTCATGCCATGCCTTATTTTTCTATTATAAGTTCCTATAGCATGTTGATAACCTGCTCTGAACATTGCTTCGTGATGCTGTTTATGCCATGTCCAACCTGATATTTTTTTTGCACTTTCTCCATGCTTGTTTGAACCTATTATGATGTGATTTAGCCGTAGCTCGGTGTTCCTCTTTTGTCAAGCATCTCCTGTAGATCATTGCCATATGCTTTGTTTTTATTTTGGGGTGCTGTAGCATAGTTTCTTGTTGCATGCTAAGTAGCATCATGTTGTTAATCGCAACTTTGTGTCATTCTTGTCTTGCTTGCCATTTGCAAACGGTGCATCCGTTTCCGGAGATCTTTATATCGATTTCAACCGAAATCATCTCATCTTTCCAGCGGCGTACTTGGTTTGCCAAGTTGATGCCTTGTTCATCCTTTTTCCTCCCGAAGCACGCATATGCATTGCATATCACATCTCGCATATCATGACATGTATTGCATCATGTTGCTTGTGCATTGCACCGTGATTTATTGTGGTTCCTTTGCTTGTGTTCTTGCTTTGCATAGAGCCGGGAGATGAGTACGTGCATGAGGAACCTGTTGAGAACGGTTACGAGGATCAAGCCTTCGACAAACTCTGAGAACCTTGCAGGCAAGATGATCATACCTTCGATATCACTTCTATCTCTGCTTGCTAGTACTCGCTCTATCGCTATGTTAGCTCTACCTGCCATTGTTTACCATGCCTACCTATTGCCATGTCAAACCTCTAACCATCCTGTCCTAGCAACCGATGATTGGCCATGTCACCGCTTTTGCTCAGCCCCTCTTATAGCATTGTTAGTTGCAGGTGAAGATGAAGTTTGTTCCTGGTCGGAACATGGATATTTTGGGATATCACAATATCTCATGTTTAAATTAATGCACCTTATATACTTGGTAAAGGGTGGAAGGCTCGGCCTTATGCCTGGTGACTTGTTCCACTCTTGCCGCCCTAGTTTCTGTCATACCGGTGTTGTGTTCCTTGATTTTGCGTTCCTTACATTGTTGGGTGATTTATGGGACCCCCTTGACAGTTCACTTTGAATAAAACTCCTCCAGCAAGGCCCAACCTTGGTTTTACCATTTTCCACCTAAGCCCTTTTCCCTTGGGTTTTCGCGAGCCCAAGGGTCATCTTTATT
>NC_057810.1:300867367-301085811 GCF_018294505.1 Triticum aestivum | reverse complement strand
CGAGTGTTGGTCCGAACTGAGTAGACTGCGGGGCCACCTCGGGGAAACTTGAGGGCTAGTTTTACTCGTAGGATGTCTCATCCGGTGTGCCCTGAGAATGAGATATGTGCAGCTCCTATGGGGATTTATCGGTGCATCGGGTGGCTTTGCTGGTCTTGTTTTACCATTGTCGAAATGTTTTGCGAACCGGGATTCCGAGACTGATCGGGTCTTGCCGAGAGAAGGTTTATCCTTCGTTGACCATGAGAGCTTATGATGGGCTGAGTTGGGACACCCCTGCAGGGTATATAATCTTTCGAAAGCCGTGCCCGCGGTTATGAGGCAGATGGGAATTTGTTAATGTCCGGTTGTAGATAACTTGACACTTGACTTCATTAAAATGCATCAACCGCGTGTGTAGCCGTGATGGTCTCTTCTCGGCGGAGTCCGGGAAGTGAACACGGTTTGTGTTATGCTTGGCATAAGTAGTTTTGGGATCACTTCTTGATCGCTTCTAGCTTCTTGACCGACGCGTTGCTTCTCTTCTCGCTCTCACTTGCGTATGTTAGCCACCATATATGCTTAGTGCTCGCTGCAGCTCCACCATATTACCCCTTACCTACCTATGAGCTTAAGTAGTCGTGATCTCGCGGGTGTGAGATTGCTGAGTCCCCGTGGCTCACAGCTTCTACCAAAACAGATGCAGGTGCCGAGGATACTAGCGCAGATGGCGCAACTGAGCTGACGTGGGAATTTGATGAGGCCCTTGGTTGTTACTATGTATCGTTTCCATATGATCAGTAGTGGAGCCCAGTCGGGGCGATCGGGGATCTAGCATTTGGGGTTGTCTTCTTTTCATTTGAATTTGACCGTAGCCGGTCTATGAGTGTATTTGAATTATGTATGGTCTTAATTATGTATTGTGTGAAGTGGCGTTGTAAGCCAACTCTCTTTATCCCATTCTTGTTTATCACATGGGATTGTGTGAAGATGACCCTTCTTGCGACAAAACCACCATGCGGTTATGCCTCTAAGTCGTGTTTCGACACGTGGGAGATATAGCCGCATCGTGGGTGTTACAATAAGATCGCATCTGGTATCAGTTTGATCTGCATAAATTGGAGGCTCCTGCCACGTATTCAGCCCCCAAGAGGAGATGAGAAGACGAGCCTATGCTGCGATCTTTGGCAAGCCAAACAGATAAGTTCTTTCTCTTATCCATACTTGTTCTGTAAGCAAGGACTTGTGCATAAGAAAACATCGCTGCCTTTCTAGACTTAGGTGCTCCCATCCCTTGAATCGAACGTTGCTTCAGTCAGGATGGTCGCAGTGGCCTTTGACAACAAGGATTGGCGGGGGGCTGGTCCCTCTTCATGGTTTGTGCCCGGTAGGCCTAACTCTGCAGCAACAAAACTGGGGGTACTGGCAGGATAGCCTATCGGGGGAAACTTATTTACTTAAAAGTATAGAGGCATCCCACCTCTGCATGGACATACTACATCCATGATCCCCAGCAAGGTATATATTTTTCATTAATATGCTGATCAAACAAGTACATACCTTATAGGACACAAACATAGATTAAAGAGATTACATAGTTTGAACTAAAATTTGGCAAGTGCCTACAGATTTAAGATTCAAAAGAGATAAGTGCCCCGTGATGCCCTTTCTTGTCCCTCTAATTCTAGGCACTATGGAAAGAGGTGAAATGGGCAAAAGGGGCGCCTAGGAAAAAGCCCAGCCTGACCCTATCAGGCTCCAGGGGAGGTAGGCCGGCGGAAGCAGGAGGGCGCGGATGAAGGTGATGGTGAGGAGATCAGCGGGGACATCCCATTAACCGCCACCACCAGGGCCAACAGGACGCAGCTGGGCAAACGGAGCTGCAGGCCGCGAGGAAGCTTGTCGGGTCTAGTTGGAAGGTTGCTGGAGGAGCCAGGAGAGACACCACACCCACCCCTTCATCCAACTCCCCGGCAAATCACCTTGCTGGGAAAGTGGTGCAGGTACAGATGATGGTGCCGCCGCCTGACGATGATGGTGCGGCTGGTGTTTAGCCGGAGTCAGAGTCGTCGCCACCCGGTCGACGCTGTCGTCATCGCCGTTACTGTCCTCCTCATCGCTATCACTCGAGGAGGAGTTATCGGCGTTCTAGATACGGGGATACCCAGACATGCCTGCCTATGGCTGTAGGTGACCTGGATATGGGGGTATCCAGACTTGCCTGCCTGCGGCCCACCGTGTGGCTCCACTAACGGCCTGGTATGACCCAGCTTCGACACCAACAACTCAAGACCCTCGCGAGGGTCCAAGCCTCACGAGACGGACGACGCCCAGACCCCTGAGGGGATCGGCCTCTTCACACTGGCTCCCGAGGGGCGGATTGTTCTTTGCAAGGTGCACCTCACCAGGCTCAGCTGACGTGAGCCATGACGACCAAGGCCAGGCGGGCGCCAGCGGGTGTAGAGCGCCTGTTTCCTCTTTGGTGCAAGGGAGGCAAACCACGGGCGTGGAGTCTTGAGGAATCAGCCAAAGGTTTCCATTCTGGTACAACAAGACCAATACCACCATGACGGCAGGACGGAGGTCATCACCGAGCCCACCGCAGCGTCACGACCAGGGGCTTTTCGCATGCGAATACCACTTTAGTCAAGATTAGTTGTACTGCTTGTCCCCTTTCAAATCCGACCGTTGTGGGATCCCTTCCCGCCAACATTTGGGAAGAGGAACAAGGCCACTATAAATAGGACCTAGCCACCACCATAGGGAGGGGACAGATCTAGTTCACATCCCACCAGCTCTCTTGAGCCCAAGAACACCTCACCCCTTGAGGCCAGTTCATCTACTATACTATTTCATCCTCAGCCCTTCGAGGCAATCCACCAAAACGCTGGAGTACGGTATTACATCGCAAGGTGGCCCGAACCAGGATAAACTGATGTGTCCCTTTGTCTCTTCGAGCTCGTCGCGCTAGGGTTAGGAGGATCGCGAGTAGACAGCGTGGGTAGGCTGAGATCTCCGCACGCACCCAAGACTTTGAACCTTTCAAGGGTTTGCGGAACCCGTAATACAACATTTGGCGCGCCAGGTAGGGGTGCGTCGGATCTTCTCTCCCGTCGATCGATCCACCATCACTCCGACACCTCCATAGCTGATGCACGCCGAGCTCATGCTGAGCGTCAGGCCACGGTCGCCACTTGCGTTGCTCAGACGCCTTCGTCCGGCGATTTTTGTTCTCGTGGTGCTCCGTCTCTGGTGGCCAACGCCGCCACGGGCCCTGCCAGCCACGAGCAGCTAGCTTCTTCGCTGCACCCTTCGGTGCGCCGCGACAAGTGCACCGCCACTCCATCACAGAGCCCACCAACTTCATCCTCCCACGGGCGTCACGACCCAACAAACGTGCATGCCGCTCTACTCATGGCGCGGGAGATCCTTCGCTACCGCCCATTTGACGACTTCCGCGAGGAATGGTTAGAGCGGATCGCTGAGCTCGTCAGCGCGGCTGGGGGCTCCACTGCACCGGCCCGTTCACAGCCCCCAACAGCCGCCTGCCGCAGGCGACGTGGCTCACGGGGCTTCTCTGCCGCCTCCTGCTCAGGGCGTCATCATCGAGCCAAGGGGTGTGGCACCGCAGCGTGACCCGCCGCGCCCAATGCCTGCTCAGGAGGAGGTGAGCTGCCAGGTGGTGCAGTGGCCTGTGAGGCACGCGTGCTTCCTACACGCCCACGCCAAGCCCGCGTGCCGCCACATGAAGTGGTGGCGTGCGTCCACCAGGACCGGGTTCCACCTCCTCGACGGGCTCCAGCGTGCACAGCAGGATGTCGCGCGTTCACCTCGGAGCTCCGCAACATCGTTTGGCCGAGCAAGTTCAAGCCTGACCTACCCCCACGCTACAATGGCACCGCCGACCCCACCGAGTTCCTGCAGCTCTACGAGTTGAGCATTGAGGTGGCTAGCGGCGATGAGAAGATCATGGCAAATTAGTTCCCTATGGGCCTCAAGGATGGCGCGCGTTCTTGGCTCCTGAATCTCCAAGTGGGATCGGTCTCTTCCTGGGAGGAGATGCGTGGCCGCTTCATCGCCAACTTCCAGGGCACTCGCGATCATCCGCCGGCTGCGGGTGGCCTGCATCGCGTCAAGCAGCAGCCAGGAGAGACCCTGCAGAAGTACATCTAGCGCTTCAACAACGTTCGCCTCAAGATCCAGAAGGTGTCGGACGAGGGCATCATTTCAGCGTTTACTAACGGCGTCCGCGATGTCAAGATGAAGGAGGAGCTCACCATCCACGAGGCCTTGTGCACAACCTTGGAGATGTTCAACATGGCAAACAAGTGTGCAAGGGCTGAGGAGGGTCGCCTCTCCCTCCTCGAGTTCCCCGACGTTGACCCCGATGACAAGAAGGACAAGGCCAAGGACCTAAAGCACAAAGGGCCGTCCGTGCTCGCGGCAGAGCCAGAGATGTAGCGCGGCTGCGACCACCCCGAGTTGTCCAAAAGCAAATGAACATTCTGCGTCTTCCACAACGTCCATAGACACAACACCAATGACTGCCAGGAGCTCAGGGCCCTCCACGACGGGCGCCTCGGTCGACGCCCCGAGCGTAGCGATCGAGGCTACGACCGTGGAGGTGGCTGAGGTGGAGGACGTTGGGACGGACGTGACCATCGCCAGGAGTGGCGCGACCATCCTCGGGAGGACCGTTGGCAGGGCCAACCTCGCGAGGGCGCTTGGAGGGAGGAACCTTGCAAGGAGTGCCCTCAGGGCAATGCCGGTCTTCCTCCACCGCCTCCACCGCCTAGATGGAACGAAGATCATCACCAGGACGAGGGGGCTGGGGGCTTCCAGGAGCCTTGAGCCATCGCCTGCATCCTGGGCGGCTCAGAAGCCTCGGCTTCTCACTGCATCATCAAGCAGTTCGTGCGCGAGGTGAACGCAGCGCTCCCCAAGCCCGAAGCAACTCTCCCTCTCAGGTGGTCCATATGCGCCATCACCTTCATCTCCTCAGAAAAACTCAAGTGCATGGCCACTGCCGGCGTGCTCCCCAAGCTCTGCTCTCCCGTCATCAGCAACGTGGTCGTCACCAAGACTCTCATCGATGGTGGAGCGGGGCTCAGTGGCCTTTCTGTTCAAATGTTCGACATGCTCCAAGTGCCGTACTACCAGCTTCAGCCTACCAAGCCATTTTCAGGAGTGACCGACGGTTCCACGCACCCGATAGGGCAGGTCCACCTCCCTGTCACCTTCGGCGAACGCAACAACTACCACACCAAGCTCATCGACTTCGACATCGCTGTCATTCGCCTGCCGTACAACGCCATCCTAGGGTACCCAACACTGGTCAAGTTCATGGCAGCGACACACCACGGTTACAACGTCCTCAAGATGCTAGGAAGCGGAGGTGTCATCACAGTCGCATGCCAGGAAAAGGACGTGGTATGCTCCCTAGAGAGCTCCTTCCAAGCTGCAGTAGTCAAGAGCCCTAAAGATGAGGGTGGTTCCCTCCCTCTTGAGGTCGCCCCCAAGATAAAGAAGCTGCAACTGGGTTAGGGATCTTTCGAGGAAGCCTCGCTCGAGGACGCCGCGCTGAGCCTCGCGTCCCCGGACGGGGCGCCTTCACCCATCGCATGGGAAGGCGCTCCTGGCGCCCCTCTCAGGCTGGGCTCGGGGGCTCTCCTCGTGAGGGCCTCAGACCTAGACAGGTTCATGAGGGAGGCGCTTGGGCACCATGTGGAGCCATGCTTCAGTGTACGCTTCCCAAGAGAAGGCGTGAAGCGGGAGGTGCCAGGCATTCAGGAGTTCATCAGCAAGGCAATCGAGGAGATTCAGGAGGCGAGGGTTCTGCAAGGTGATCGCCGCCTACTGCAAGGCGCGGCCCACTGCCCTAGTGAGGGTAAGGAGTTCCGTGTCTGCATCGACACCCCAGGGCTCAACAGGGCCGCATCTCGGTAGCTCTTCTGGTCATCTCATATCGGTCAATGCGAGGGTCCACCCATAGCTATCTCTGCATGCCTTTCGGCCTACCAAGTGCAGCTGTGGTGTTCCAGCGCTGCACAAGGGATGCCCTAGCGGCTCGCGAGGCCAAGCACCACGCGACACTGGAGGAGATGGAGGAGCACCCCCAGGAGCCTCTAGGGCCCTCTAGGCCTCCCGAGGCTCAGGGCCAGGGTGGCTCATGAGGAATGACTTCGGCAACATGCGTCTTTCGCTACCCCAACATCTCTTCAGCGACGGTGCCATGTGACATCTCTCTAGTTCGTTCAGTTTGGGGGCGCCCCACAGGCTGCATCATCTACAGGCCATGTGGGTCCGTCCCTGTGGCGTATATCGTTTTGCATTCACCAGGATTGTCTAACCATCTTCTATGAGTTTACCTATGATCGTCACTCTACGGCCTCGAGTCTTAACCGCCTCGCGGTCTCCCTTCATTAGTTGGCTTGTCCCTCGCTCGCCTCGCTGCATGGCTGCTCACATCGGCATGATGCTTGTGCTCGGGTTCATCCCTGCAACGCTGACAAACCCGAGGACCGAGCTCTCGCTCATGACCCGCCTCACGCACGCCACCTCACCTAGTCCTCAACCTCTCACTCCGCAGGGGTTCTTGGCCTCTTCTGACATCTAACCTGCAGGTTCACCTGGCGATGATTCACAGGTCGGTTTTGATGACTGCTATCTTACCTTGCGAGTCGCTTGCACACTAAAGGGGGAGGTCCCGAGCATCGTGTCTCGGGAGCTCCTACTGGCTTACCAGCCCTCACCCCCTGGCCTTGACCACGGCAGCACGACCTGGCATACCATCGGCGGTTGCGCTCGCTCGAGGACCGGGACCCGAGGATGTAGAGCACCTGGGCAAGCAAGGCAAGAGGGTGGCCGTTGCGGGCCGTGCCTAATGATACCACCACAGACGCAAGAGCAGGCACCCTCCTCCAGACAGATCAGGACTACCAGAAGAAACATTGCATTCACTGTGGCACCAGTCTCACTCCCTGCACTCCCCAACCTCTCAGTCCCACTCCGGCGGGTTCACTACCCTTTTCAATTCTCTGGGACGCTACTTGCATGCCAAGGGGGACCTCGTGAGCATCACGTCTCATGAGCTCTCACCAGACCTCGGGCCGCTCACCTCCTAGCCTTGACCATGGCATCGCCGCTTCGCCTTGCTTCGACACGCGTCCAGGCCAGTGTGGCATGTAGTGCCATGTAGGCTGGCAGGCTGCTGAGCTGGCGCGGTGGCAGGGTCTTCACGAAGATTTGCATGCACCACGTAGGTGCTTGCTGAGCTGGTCTAGAGGCCGCACGCCGCCACGCAGGTGCGCGCCTAGCTAGCTGGGCTGGTAGCTGCATGGGAACGGCAGTGGAGTCTTGGCTGGTGCGGGCCTAGCCGCGGCCCCGCTGATGTCCTCGGCAAGGTTCTTGCTGGGGCCCCGGCAACGGTCTTGCTGTGGCACCGTGGTCATCCCCGACAAGAATCTTGCCGGAGGTCTCATGCATATCCTCAGCAAGGATCTTGCCGAGGATCGCCGTCTTCTGGTCCTCATCTGATCTTGTGTGTTCATGATCTTTACGAAGATCTGCATGCCACCACGGAGGCGCCTCCTAATCCTTGGTTCCAATGTGGTTGATGGTGTTGGAAACCCTTGGGCCCAAGGGTGGCGCGCTCTGCTGGCGTTGGGCAAGTCGCCCAGCAAGGCCCTTGCTGGGGCTATGGAGGCCGTTCCGGCAAGAGTCTTACCGGGGGAGTCCACCTCACCCTCTTGCTCTTTGGGCTTCTGGTCTTGGCGTTGTCTTGATTGTCTTGTGGCCTTGGCTTCCCTCCTCTGCCCTGCTAAGCGTGGCCGCGGGCGCACCTCTGACTGCCCGTGCACAAGTAAAGGGGTACAAAGTAGAGCCCCTACTTCTGTACACCAACAGCAGGCTGGGTAGGTTGAGATCTCTGCATGCACCCTAGAGTTCGAACCTTTCGAGGGTTTGCGGAACCTGTAATCTAAAAGCGGCCCATGGTGTGGCTCCATCGACGGCCTGGTACGGCCCAGCTTCAGCATCAACAACTCAGGACCCTCGCGAGGGGCCAAGCCAAGCGAGGCAGACGACGCCAAGACCTCCAAGGGGATCGGCCTCCCAAGGCTGGCTCCCGAGGAGTGGATATTTCTATGCAAAGCACACCTCATGAGGCTCAGTTGACGTGAGACATTATGATCAAGGCCAGGTGGGCACCAGGCGGGCGCAGAGTACCAACTTCCTCTTTGGTGCAAAGGAGGCAAGCAGCAGGCGCGGAGGCCCGAGGAATCAGCCAAAGGTTTCTATTCGGGTGCAACAAGACCAAGACCGCCAGGACGAAGGTCATCGCTGAGTCCACCGCAGCGTCATGACCAGAGGCTTTTGCAGGCAAAGACCACTTTAGTCAGGATAGGATGTACTTGTTGTCCCCCTTCAAATCTGGCCGTTGTGGGATCCCTTCCCGCCAACATTTGGGAAGAGGACCAAGGCCACTATAAATAGGACTTAGCCACCACCATAGATGGGGACGGATCGATCCAAAATCATCAATTCCATTCCTCCCTCAGAATCTCACCAGCTCACTTGAGCTCTAGAACACCTCACCTCCTGAGGTTGTTCATCCACTGTACAAGTTCATCCTCAATCCCTCGAGGCGATCCACCACAAAGCTGGAGTAGGGTATTACACCGCATGGTGGCCCGAACCAGGATAAACTGCTATGTCTCCCTGTCCCTTTGAGCTCGACATGCTAGGCTGTGAGGATTGCGAGTAGGCAGGCTTGGTAGGTTGAGATCTCCGCACAAACCCGAAATACGACAGTAGCTTTCATCATCGGTCGAGCTATCCGTGGAGGACCCTAAACGAGCACCCGAGCTCCCAAAAACCTTGATGGAAAGGAAACCATCCTCCACTAACTTAAAATGGAGGACGTTCCCTTCCGACAAGCTATGGGCATGAGCAAAAGTCTTGCAGTCTCGACGGAAGTACATGACATGAGGAGCAGGGAAATCTACATCCACTCGTATGTTGCCATTTCCACAACCCCTCATGTGGAGTCTCAACGCTCGTGTCTGCTCGAGCTCCATCACCTTTGCAAATGGGGTAGGGAGGTGGAGACAGTCGTGCGGAGGCTTATACAGCCTGTTCACGAACTCCAAGGGCTGATCTCCGACGTGGCCTTCCATCGGGGGAGGAGCGTCCGGTGCGGGCGCAATTGAGGTGCCGCCCTGGACTCTTCGACCTCGTACGCCATGATGACCTCGGCCGCACCCCCTTCTGCCTCCTCTCACAGTGCGCTCGACTCCCGTATCTTCAGAAGGAGGAGGGATGTGTTGTCGAGCAGAAGTTCTCGTAGCCACTGGAGTAACAGTAGACCCCGGCCTCTAACCATGATGAGCGAAGGATATGGCTAAAAAGGGAGGGAAGGAGGTGCAATAAAGTATCTCGCACCGCATCCCCTTTTATAGGCGAGCAAGGGAAGGGGCCAGCTTTTTCCGTGGAGGTTGCCGCCTAGTTCGACCAATCCGCCTCCACCTCACCACTAACGACTCGAAGAATCAAGGCCGACCCTCTACTCAGACCTGTGGCGCCTGGCTTTCTGCCATGGCACCCATTCCCATGCCCTCCGCATCCGCCATCAACCCTGCATGATGTATGCAGGACACATGGCAGAGGCACTTGAAGCAGGAAGGATAATAAGAATGCAGTTACCGCCCCGCAAACGTGGGACGTGGGTACTCTGCAAAGCGTGGACTGATACGTCTCCAACGTATCTATAATTTTTGATTGTTCCATGCTACTATATTACCCATTTTGGATGTTTATGGGCTTTACTTTACAATTTTATATCATTTTTGGGACTAACCTACTAACCGGAGGCCCAACCCGAATTGCTGTTTTTTTGCCTATTTTAGTGTTTCGATGAAAAGGAATATCAAACAGAGTCCAAACGGAATGAAATATTCGGGAGCGATCTTTTTGGAACAAATGCAATCTAGGGGACTTGGAGTGGAACTCAAGCAACAGACAAGGCGGCCACGAGGGTGCCTGGCGCGCCCCCTAGGGGTGGGCGCGCCCCCACCCTCGTGGTCCCCTCGAGAGTCCACCAACCTACTTCTTCTTCCTATATATGAAGGAAATATGCCCTAGAGGCAATAATAAAGTTATTATTTATTTCCTTATTTCATGATAAATATTTATTATTCATGCTAGAGTTGTATTAACAGGAAACTTAGTACATGTGTGAATACATAGACAAACACAGTGTCACTAGTATGCCTCTACTTTACTAGCTCGTTTAATCAAAGATGGTTAAGTTTCCTAGCCATAGACATGAGTTGTCATTTGATCAACGGGATCACATCATTAGAGAATGATGTGATTGACTTGACCCAATCCGTTACCTTAGCACTTGATCGTTTAGTATGTTGCTATTGCTTTCTTCATGACTTATACATGTTCCTATGACTATGAGATTATGCAACTCCCATTTACTGGAGGAACACTTTGTGTGCTACCAAACGTCACAACGTAACTGTGTGATTATAAAGGTTCTCTACAGGTGTCTCCGAAGGTACTTGTTGAGTTGGCGTATTTCGAGATTAGGATTTGTCAGTCCGATTGTCGGAGAGGTATCTCTGGGCCCTCTCGGTAATGCACATCACTATAAGCCTTGCAAGCAATGTAGCTAATAAGATAGTTGTGGGATGATGCATTACGTAATGAGTAAAGAGACTTGCCGGTCACGAGATTGAACTAGGTATTGAGATACCGACAATCGAATCTCAGGAAAGTAACATACCAATGACAAAGGGAACAACGTATGTTGTTATGCGGTTTGACTGATAAAGATCTTCGTAGAATATGTAGGAGCCAATACGAGCATCCAGGTTCCGCTATTGGTTATTGACCGGAGACAAGTATCGGTCATGTCTACATAGTTCTCAAACCCGTAGGGTCTGCACGCTTAAAGTTCGGTCATGATCGGTATTATGAGTTTTTGTGTTTTGATGTACCTAAGGTATTTCAGATTCCCGGATATGATCACGGACATGATGAGGAGTCTCAAAATGGTCGAGACATAAAGATCGATATATTGGATGACTATGTTCAGACACCGGAATGGTTTCGGGTGGTTTCGGGCATATATCGGAGAACTGGGGGGTTACCGGAACCCCTCGGGGGGTTAATGGGCCTCATGGTCCCTAAGTGGAGAAGAGGAGGGGCGGCTAGGGCAGGCCGCACGCCCCCTCCCCCTCTAGTCCGAATAGGACAAGGAGGGGGGCAGCGCCCCCCTTTCCTTCCTCTCCTCTCTCCCTTCCTTCCCCCTCCTACTCCAACTAGGAAAGGAGGGAGTCCTACTCCAGGTGGGAGTAGGACTCCTCCTTGGCGCGCCCTCCCCAACCGGCCACCCCCTCCCCCTTGATCCTTTATATACGGGGGCAAGGGGGCACCTCTAGACACAACAATTGATCTCTTGATCTCTTAGCCGTGTGCGGTGCCCCCCTCCACCATATTCCACCTCGTTAATATCATAGCGGTGCTTAGGCGAAGCCCTGCGTCAGTAGCATCATCAACACTGTCATCACGCTATCGTGCTGACGGAACTCTCCCACAAAGCTCTGCTCGATAGGAGTTCGTGGGACGTCATCGAGCTGAACGTGTGCTGAACTCGGTGTTGTCGTACGTTCAGTACTTGATCAGTCAGGTCGTGAAGATGTACGACTACATCAACTGCGTTATGCTAACACTTCCGCTTTTGGTCTACGAGGGTACGTGGACATCACTCTCCCCTCTCGTTGCTATGCATCACCATGATCTTGCCTGTTCTTAGGAAAATTTTGAAATTACTACGTTCCCCAACAGTGGCATCCGAGCCTAGTTTTATGCGTAGATGCTATATGCACGAGTAGAACACAAGTGAGTTGTGGGCGATACAAGTCATACTGCTTACCAGCATGTCATACTTTGGTTCAGTGGTATTGTTGGATGAAGCGGCCCAGACCGACATTACGCGTACGCTTACGCGAGACTGGTTCTACCGACGTGCTTTGCACATAGGTGGCTAGCGGGTGTCAGTTTCTCCAACATTAGTTGAACCAAGTGGGGCTACGCCCGGTCCTTGAGAAGGTTAAAATAGCACTAACTTGACGAAATATCATTGTGGTTTTGATGCGTAGGTAAGGACAGTTCTTTCTCAGCCCGTAGAAGCCACGTAAAACTTGCAACAACAAGGTAGAGGACGTCTAACTTGTTTTTGCAGGGCATGTTGTGATGTGATATGGTCAAGACATGATTCTAAATTTTATTGTATGAGATGATCATGTTTTGTAACAAAGTTATCGGCAGCTGGTAGGAGCCATATGGTTGTCGCTTTATTGTATGCAATGCAATCGCCCTGTAATTGCTTTACTTTATCACTAAGTGGTAGCGATAGTCGTAGAATCAATAGGTGGCGAAAGGACAACATGCTACGATGAAGATCAAGGTGTCGCGCCGTTGACGATGGTGATCATGACGGTGCTTTGGAGATGGTGATCACAAGCACAAGATGATGATGGCCATATCATATCCCTTATATTGATTGCATGTGATGTTTATCCTTTATGCATCTTATTTTGCTTTCATTGACGGTAGCATTATAAGATGATCTCTCACTAAATTTCAAGGCATAAGTGTTCTCGCTGAGTATGCACCGCTGTGAAAGTTCTTCGTGCTGAGACACCACGTGATGATCGGGTGTGATAGGCTCCACGTTCAAATACAACGGGTGCAAAGTAGTTGCACACGCGGAATACTCAGGTTAAACTTGACGAGCCTAGCATATACAGATATGGCCTCGGAACACTAAGACCGAAAGGTCGACTGTGAATCATATAGTAGATATGATCAACATAGTGATGTTCACCATTGAGAACTACTCCATCCCATGTGATGATCGGACATGGTTTAGTTGATTTGGAAACGTGATCACTTAGATGATTAGAGGAATGTCTATCTAAGTTGGAGTTCTTAAGTAATATGATTAATTGAACTTTAATTTATCATGAACTTAGTCCTGATAGTATTTTGCATAACTATGTTGTAGATCAATAGCTCGCATTGTTGCTCCCTGTTTATTTTTAAGAAAAAATATGTTGAGAGATGATAGTAGCAATGATACGGACTGGGTCCATGATCTGAGGTTTATCCTCATTGCTGCACAGAAGAATTATGTCCTTGATGCACCGCTAGGTGACAGACCTATTGCAGTAGCAGATTCAGACATTATGAACGTTTGAAAAACCTCGGTATGATGACTACTTGATAGTTTTGTGCACCATGCTTTACGGCTTAGAATCGGGACTTCCAAGATGTTTTGAACATCATGGACCATATGAGATGTTCCAGGAGTTGAAGTTAATATTTCAAGCAAATACCCGAGTTGAGAGATATGAAGTCTCCAAAAATTTCTATAGCTAAAAGACGGAGGAGAATTGCTCAACCAGTGAGCATGTCCTCAGATTGTCTGGGTACTACAATCACTTGAATCAAGTGGGAGTTAATCTTCCAAATAAGATAGTGATTGACAGAGTTCTCTAGTCACCATCACCAAGTTACTAGAACTTCGTGATGAACTATAGTATGCAAGGGATGACGAAAACGATTCCCGAGCTCTTCGTGATGTTGAAATCGACGAAGGTAGAAATCAAGAAAGAGCATCAAGTTTTGATGATTGACAAGACCACTAGTTTCAAGAGAAGGGAAAGAAGGGGCACTTCAAGTAGAATGACAAGCAAGTTGTCACTCCCGCGAAGAAGCCCAAAGTTGGACCAAAGCCTGAGACTTAGTGCTTACACTACAAAGGAAATGGTCATTGGAAGCGGAAATGCCCTGAATATTTGGTGGATAAGAAGGATGGCAAAGTGAACAAGGGTATATTTGATATACATGTTATTGATGTGTACCTTACTAGTGTTTATAGTAGCCCCTGAGTATTTGATACTTGTTTGGTTGCTAAAAATTAGTAACTCAAAACAGGAGTTACAGAATAAACAGAGACTAGTTGAGGGTGAAGTGAGGATGTGTGTTGGAAGTAGTTCCAAGATTGATATGATCATCATCGCACACTCCCTATACTTTCGAGATTAGTGTTAAACCTAAATAAATGTTATTTGGCGTTTGCGTTGAGCATGAATATGATTTGATCATGTTTATTGCAATACAGTTATTCATTTAAAGTAAGAGAATAATTGTTGTTCTGTTTACATGAATAAAACCTTCAATGGTCATACACCCAATGAAAATTGTTTGTTGGTCCTCGATTGTAGTGATACACATATTCATAATATTGATGCCAAAAGATGCAAAGTTAATAATGATAGTGCAAATTATTTGTGGCATTGTCATTTGGGTCATATCGGTGTAAAGCTCTTGAAGAAACTCCATAAAGATGGATTTTTGCAATCACTTGATTATGAATCATTTGATGCTTGCAAACCGTGCCTTTTGGACAAGATGACTAAAACTCCATTCTCCGGAACAATGGAACGAGCTACTGACTTATTGGAAATAATACATACCGATGTATGCGGTCCAATGAGTGTTGATGCTCGTGGCGGGTATCATTATTTTTCTGACCTTCACAGATGATTTGAGCAGATATGAGTATGTCTACTTAATGAAACATAAGTCTGAAACATTTGAAAAGTTCAAAGAATTTCAGAGTAAATTGAAGAATCATCGGTCATGTCTACATAGTTCTCGGACCCGTAGGGTCCGCACGCTTAAAGTTTGGTGACTATCGGTATTATGAGTTTTTGTGTTTTGATGTACCGAAGGTAGTTCAGAGTCCCGGATATGATCACCGACATGACAAGGAGTCTCGAAATGGTCGAGACGTAAAGATCGATATATTGGATGACTATGTTCAGACACCGGAATGGTTTCGGGTGGTTTCGGGCATATACCGGAGAACCGGGGGGTTACCGGACCACCCGGGGGGTTAATGGGCCTCATGGGCCCTAAGTGGAGAAGAGGAGGGGAGGCTAGGGTAGGCCGCACGCCCCCTCCCCCTCTAGTCCGAATAGGACAAGGAGGGAGGGCGGCGCCCCCCTTTCCTTCCTCTCCTCTTTCCCTTCCTTCCCCCTCCTACTCCAACTAGGAATGGAGGGAGTCATACTCCCGGTGGGTGTAGGACTCCTCCCTGGCGGGCCCTCCCCTGGCCGGCCGCCCCCTCCCCCTTCATCCTTTATATACGGGGGCAAGGGGCACCTCTAGACACAATAATTGATCTCTTCATCTCTTAGCCGTGTGCGGTGCCCCCTCCACCATATTCCACCTCGGTAATATCGTAGCAGTGCTTAGGCGAAGCCCTGCGTCGGTAGCATCATCAACAATGTCATCATGCCATTGTGCTGACGGAACTCTCCCGCAAAGCTCTGCTGGATTGGAGTTCATGGGATGTCATCGATCTGAACGTGTGTTGGACTCGAAGGTGCCGTACGTTCGGTACTTGATTGGTCGGATCGTGAAGACGTATGACTACGTCAACCGCGTTATGCTAACACTTCCGCTTTCGGTCTACGAGCATCCGTGGACATCACTCTCCCCTCTCGTTGCTACGCATCACCATGATCTTGCGTGTGCGTAGGAAAATTTTGAAATTACTACGTTCCCCAACAATATATACACCTGTACCCTGAAACCATCAGAATAGACCACGAAAACCTAATTCCACCATCGCAACCTTCCGTATCCGCAAGATCCCATCTTGGAGCCTTTGTTGGAACTCCGCCGGAGGGGGAATCGACCACGGAGGGCCTCTACATCATCTCCAAGGGCTCTCCTATGACTCGTGAGTAGTTTACCACAGACCTTCGGGTCCATAGTTATTAGCTAGATGGCTTCTTCTCTCTCTTTTATTCTCAATACAAATTTCTCCTTGATCTTCTTGGAGATCTAGTCGATGTAACTCTTTTTGCGGTGTGCTTGTCCAGATCCGATGAATTGTGGGTTTATGATCAAGTTTATCTATGAGAAATATTTGAATCTCCTCTGAATTCTTTTATGTGTGATTAAGTTATGTTTGCAAGTCTCTTCGAACTATCAGTTTGGTTTGGCCTACTAGATTGATCTTTCTTGCAATGGGAGAAGTGCTTAGCTTTGGGTTCAATCTTGCGATGTCCTTTCCCAGTGACAGCAGGGGCAGCATGGCACGTATTGTATTGTTGCCATTGAGGACAAAAATATGGGGTTTATGTCATATTACATGAGTTTATCCCTCTACATCATGTCATCTTTCTTAATGTGTTACTCTATTTTTCATCAACTTAATACTCTAGAAGCAGGCAGGAGTCGGTCGATGTGTGGAGTAATAGTAGTAGATGCAGAATCATTTCGGTCTACTTGTTGCGGACGTGATGCCTATATACATGATCATGCCTAGATAATCTCATAACTATGCGATTTTCTATCAATTGCTCGATAGTAATTTGTTCACCCACCGTAATACTTGTGCTATCTTGAGAGAAGCCACTAGTGAAAACTAAGGCCCCCGGGTCTATCTTTTATCATATAGTGTTACCATATACTTTTATTTGCATCTTTTTACTTTCCAATCTATATCATAAAAATACCAAAAATATTTATCTTACCATATTATCTCTATCAGATCTCACTTTCGCAAGTGGCCGTGAAGGGATTGACAACCCCATTATTGCATTGGTTGTGAGGTTCTTGTTTGTTTGTGTAGGTGCGTGGGACTTTTGAGGAGCGTCCTACTGGATTGATACCTTGGTTCTCAAAAACTGAGGGAAATACTTACGCTACTTTGCTGCATCACCCTTTCCTCTTGAAGGAAAACCAACGCAAGCTCAAGATGTATCAAGAAGGAGTTCTGGCGCCGTTGCCGAGGAGGTATTCGCTCAAGTCAAGGCATACCAAGTACCCATCACCTCTCATTACATTATTTGCCATTTGCCTCTCGTTTTCGTCTCTCCCACTTCACCCTTGCCGTTTTATTCGCCCTCACTTTTTTGTTTGCCCTCTTCTTCCTCCTCGCTCTTGTCTACCATTTTGTCTGAAATTGGGGAAATTATCGTCGATATGGACAATAATGATAATATGGAAAATTCTGATGCTCCTGCTGAAGAACCCCCCATCTTACATACTAAAAAGTTTCGAACCGGTAGTGGCAATACTATTGGGAAAGGGGTTATTCAAGATTTCTTTACTTGTGCCGGTGCTTTACCGTCTATGGGTCGTTCTATTCTTCATAGAACTAGTAGTCTTACGGATGCTATTGCCATGCTTGTAGTTGAGCTTGAAAGACAATTTATGCACATGCATCCTTCCATACAAAGGATTTGCCTAGAATTTTCTAATAGTGAGCATTCTTCTGCTAAGCGCGCCGCTACTATCTTTTTGGCACATGAGTTTAGATTTATAATAAAAGAGGCCAAGGAAATCTTTGGACACTATAGGGTGGACGCCGTCCGCCCTCCCATAGAGGTGATATTCTTTGATCAAGAGGAAATTAGGCGTTTCCAATCTTTGGACTATGTTGCTTTTAATGAAAACCTTAGAAAAAGGTTCCTACCAATGTTCTAGTTGATAGAATTTACAAACTTAATAATGATTTTGCTCTTCGAAAAAATGAGCTAGGATACTCTCTTGAGTATAGGCTCACGAAGTTCTGCCAAGAGAATGCTTATAATGATGAATTAGTTGTGCAATATGAAGGGCCAAAGGAGGAACCCATACCTCCTGAGATTGATCTTGGGGACTTTTGTCCCATTAAATTTAGCCCTTTTGATTACTTTCTTGCCTCAAAGAAAACTTGCTGCTGAACATAGAGAATACGAGATGAGTTTTCGTGATCTATCTTATTATTATGGCACTACTTAGATCTATCCTCGCTTTTATGCCTAGCTAGGGGCGTTAAACTATAGCGCTTGCTGGGAGGCAACCCAATTTTATTAAAGTTCCTTGCTTTTGCTTCTGTTTAGTAATAAATATTTCATCTAGCTTCTGTTTAGATGTGTTTTCATGTTTTAATTAGTGTTTGTGCCAAGTAGAACCTATAGGATAACCTACGGCCATAGTTAATTTGATTCTGCTGAAAAACAGAAACTTCACACGCACGAAAATAATTTTAGTAATTCACAGAAAAGTTCTTTTGCGTTGATTATTTTTGTTGTAGATCAACAGACAACTTTACCAGGACTTCCTATTTGGTAGGATTTTTAGAGTTCCATAAGTATTCGAGAGTTACAGATTGCTATAGACTGTTCTGTTTTTGACAGATTCTGTTTTTTGTGTGTTGTTTGCTTATTTTGATGCATCTATGGCTAGTATCGGTGGGTATAAACCATAGAGAAGTTGGAATACAGTAGGTTTAACACCATTATAAATAAATAATGATTTTATTACAGTACCTTATATGGTGGTTTTTCTTTCTTACACTAACGGAGCTTATGAGATTTCCTGTTGAGTTTTGTGTTGTGAAGTTTTCAAGATTTGGGTAAAGATTTGATGGACTATGGAATAAGTAGTTGAAAGATCCTAAGCTTGGGGATGCCCATGTCACCCCAAGATATTCAAGGATAACCAAAATCCTAAGCTTGGGGATGCCCCTGAAGGCATCCCCTCTTTCGTCTTCGTCTATCGGTAACTTTACTTGGAGCTATATTTTTATTCGCCACATGATATGTGTTTTGCTTGGAGCGTCTTGTATGATATTAGTCTTTTCTTTTTACATCACCACAATCATACTTGATGTACACACCTTTTGGGAGAAACACACTTGATTTAGAATTTATTAGAATACTCTATGTGCTTCACTTATATCTTTTAAGCTAGATAGTTTTGCTCTAAGTGCTTCACTTATATTTTTTAGAGCACGGCGGTGGATTTATTTTGTAGAAATTGTTGATCTCTCATGCTTCACTTATATTATTTTGAAAGTCTTTTAGAACAGCATGGTATTTTCTATGGTTATAAAACTGGTCCTAGAATGATGGGCATCCAAGTTGGGTATAATAAAAACTATCATAGGAAGTGAATTGGATGGTATGATCAATTTGATACTTGATAATTGTTTTGAGATATGAGGATGGTGATATTTGAGTCATGCTAGTTGGGTGATTATGAATTTAAAGAATACTTGTGTTGAATTTTGTGATTCCCGTAGCATGCACGTATGGTGAACCGCTTTGTGATGAAGTTGGAGCACAATTTTATTTATTGATAGTCTTCCTTATGAGTGGCGGTCGGGGATGAGCGATGGTTTTTTCCTACCAATCTACCCCCCTAGGAGCGTGCGTGTAGTACTTTGTTTTCAATGACTTGTAGATTTGTGCAATAAGCACATGAGTTCTTTATGACTAATGTTGAGTCCATGGATTATACGCACTCTCACCCTTCCACCATTGCTAGCCTCTCTTGTGCCGCGCAACTTTCTCCGGTACCATACACCCACCATATACCTTCCTCAAAACAGCCACCATACCTACCTATTATGGCATTTCCATAGCCATTCCGAGATATATTGCCATGCAACTTTCCACTGTTCTGTTTATTATGACACGCATCATCATTGTCATATTGGTCTTTGCATGATAATGTAGTTGACATCGTATTTGTGGCAAAGCCACCTTCATAATTCTTTCATACATGTCACTCTTGATTCATTGCATATCCCGGTGCGTGTCGGAGGCATTCATATAGAGTCATATTTTGTTCTAAGTATCGAGTTGTAATCTTGAGTTGTAAGTAAATAAAAGTGTGATGATCTTCATTATTAGAGTATTGTCCCAAGTGAGGAAAGGATGATGGAGACTATGATTCCCCCACAAGTCGGGATGAGACTTCAGTCTGTACAAAAAATAAGGGAGAAAGGCCAAATAAAAAAAAGAGAAAGGCCAAATAAAAGATGAGAGAAAAAGAGAGAAGGGACAATGCTACTATCCTTTTACCACACTTGTGCTTCAAAGTAGCACCATGATCTTCATGATAGAGAGTCTCCTATGTTGTCACTTTCATATACTAGTGGTAATTTTTCATTATAGAACTTGGCTTGTATATTCCAATGATGGGCTTCCTCAAGATGCCCTAGGTCTTCGTGAGCAAGCAAGTTGGACGCACACCCACTTAGTTTCTTTTGTTGAGCTTTCATACATTTATAGCTCTAGTGCATCCGTTGCATGGCAATCCTTACTCACTCACATTGATATCTATTAATGGGCATCTCCATATCCCGTTGATACGCCTAGTTGATATGAGACGATCTTCTCCTTTTTTCTCTTCTCCACAACCACCATTCTATTCCACATATAGTGCTATATCCATGGCTCACGCTCATGTATTGCATGAAAGTTGAAAAAGTTTGAGATTACTGAAGTATGAAACAATTTCTTGGCTTGTCATCAAGGTTGTGCATGATTAAATACTTAGTGTGATGAAGATAGAGCAACAGCCAGACTATATGATTTTGTAGGGATAACTTTCTTTAGCCATGCTATTTTGAGAAGACATGATTGCTTTATTAGTATGCTTGAAGTATTACTATTTCTTATGTCAATATGAACTTTTATTTTGAATCATTTGGATCTGAACATTCATGCCACAATAAAGAAAAATTACATTGAGAATTATGGTTGGGGATGCTTGATACGTCTCCAACGTATCTATAATTTTTTATTGTTTCATGCTATTATATTACCCGTTTTGGATGTTTATGGGCTTTACTTTACACTTTTATATCATTTTTGGGACTAACCTAGTAACCGGAGGCCCAGCCCGAATTGCTGTTTTTTGCCTATTTTATGTTTCAAAGAAAAGGAATATCAAACGGAGTCCAAATGGAATGAAACCTTCGGGAGTGATCTTTTTGGAACAAACGCAATCCAGGGGCCTTGGAGTGGAAGTCAAGCAACAGACGAGGCGGCCACGAGGGTGCCCGGCGTGCCCCCTAGGGGTGGGCGTGCCCCCCACCCTCGTGGGCCCCTCGAGCGTCCACCGACCTACTTATTCTTCCTATATATACACCCGTACCCTGAAACCATCAGAACAGACCACGAAAACCTAATTCCACCGCCGCAACCTTCTGTATCCGTGAGATCCCTTCTTGGAGCATTCGTCGGCGCTCCGTCGGAGGAGGAATCGACCATGGAGGGCCTCTACATCATCTCCAAGGCCTCCCCTATGAGTTGTGAGTAGTTTACCACAGACCTTCGGGTCCATAGTTATTAGCTAGATGGCTTCTTCCCTCTCTTTGATTCTCAATACAAAGTTCTCCTCGATCTTCTTGGAGATCTATTCGATGTAACTCTTTTTGTGGTGTGTTTGTCGAGATCCGATGAATTGTGGGTTTATGATCAAGTTTATCTATGAGAACTATTTGAATCTCCTCTGAATTCTTTTATGTGTGATTAAGTTATCTTTACAAGTCTCTTTGAATTCTCAGTTTGATTTGGCCTACTAGATTGATCTTTCTTCCAATGGGAGAAGTGCTTAGCTTTGGGTTCAATCTTGCGGTGTCGTTTCCCAGTGACAGCAGGGGCAGCGAGGAACTTATTGTATTGTTGCGATCGAGGATAAAAAGATGGGGTTTATGTCATATTTCATGAGTTTATCCCTCTACATCATGTGATCTTTCTTAATGCATTACTTTGTTCTTCATGAACTTAATACTCTAGATGCAGGAAGGAGTCGGTCGATGTATTGAGTAATAAAAGTTGATGCAGAATCGTTTCGATCTACTTGTTGCGGATGTGATGCCTATATACATGATCATGACTAGATAATCTCATAACTATGCGCTTTTCTATCAATTGCTCGACAGTAATTTGTTCACCCACCGTAATACTTATGCTATCTTGAGAGAAGCCACTAGTGAAACCTATGGCCTCTGGGTCTATCTTTTATCATACAAGTTTACCATATACTTTTATTTGCATCTGTTTACTTTCCAATCTATATCGTAAAAATACCAAAAATATTTATCTTATCGTACTATCTCTATCAGATCTCACTTTCACAAGTGGCCGTGAAGGGATTGACAACCCCTTTATTGCGTTGGTTGCAAGGTTCTTATTTGTTTGTGTAGGTGCGTGGGACTTTTGAGGAGCCTCCTACTGGATTGATACCTTGGTTCTCAAAAACTAAATGAAATACTTACGCTACTTTGCTGCATCACCCTTTCCTCTTCAAGGAAAACCAACGCAAGCTCAACACATAGCATGGACCATTATCTACCCCACTGCAATTGGCTTACATGACATGCAGGTGAACCATAAACTGACCTGGGCCCAGGTTAATGAAGAAGCAAAGAAGATCTCAAAAGGTAGAGCCACTGCTATTCTCCTGCCTATGCACTAGTTAGGACCTACCCCGACGACGCCTGGTAGCACGTCCGGGCCAGGCCCGGGGGCTCCTTTCGGTGCAACAAACCCTGGGTCCATTGCCCAGATGGTGCACAGGCCTAAGAACAAGACTACAACACCAAGATCATATCAAGCACGAAGGGATCAGCTCTTTGAAGAATCAGAGAGCTGGTCGAGAAGACCAAGTAAGGCAAGAGAAGGCAATATCACTAAGGGCAAAACCTCCCTTGCCATGCAGGCGAGCCTGCCGAGGATGGAGTTTCCCCAGAAGCAACCCACCAAATTGTCCCGGCAAGCCTGTCGGGACTTGCCGAGGCAAACCACTCCACTGCACCACCTCACAGTGACGTAAGTCATCGATCGATGCAGTGTCAAGCTCCTAAGTGACTAAGTGGTTGCTTCCTACCACATGGCAGCCAATTCCTACAGAAAATACCTCCATATGACACCCGTCTAGAGACGTGTCAAACAAGCAGGCGCAAAGCTGGCAAAATAGCCCGACAAGGTTTACCGGGCACGCTGTGATATGACACTAAGCGACACATTTAATGCGCTCTCTCCTCCTGTAGAGTTAGGTATGATAGGACGGTTTGCTATCTAATCAATATGTAAAGACTGATTTGCCACTGTGGTGACTGCTTGATCTCTAAAAGGAGGCCCATGGCAACCGTAGAGGGGATTCAGACCCTCGCACATTCATACACATGTAGCTGCTCTCGCCCCGAGGCAACACTGCCGGTCAAGAGTGCCATGTTCTCAACCATTACCCACCATCAATCCACCAAAGCAGGAGTAGGGTTTACACCTTGCAGCGGCCCGAACTTGGGTAAAAACTGCCCGCGTGATTTCCGCTGTGCTGTGCTGCGCTTCTCTGCTCTTTGTGCAACGTGTCCATCCCCCCGCTGAACCAAAAGGGGATCATGGCCCCATATGTGGTCGTGCTTTCCCGCGACAAAGGGGAGATAGGCACGGTTGATTAGCACGTCCGGCATCCATTATGGGCTCCAGCATGGTGTTGCTCACGTAACCTCTCAATAAAGTTGAAGCTCCGCTTGGCACGGCAACGAGCACACCTGAGTCACTACCTCTGGTGGTACCACCGCGCCGCCTGCGCGCCCCCCTGAGGCATGTGCGGAGACACCAGAAGGGTCCATTCCCCGCAAAGGCGTGGCCACAACCCTCGACTCCCCAGACATCGCCGCGAGCATTCGGCATCATCAACCCGAAGCTAGGGCTCGGGGCTTGGCCCGGGCTCTCCTATTCAGCATAACCTGAAGAGAGCAGGGAATAGAGGGGGAGAGATGCGTGGATGAATATTCCACTCCCTCCTGCCCCCTATTCTATAGGCGGACCAAGGTTGGGGGCTGATCCCCTGGGGGGTAACCGCCTCCCTCCTTCGCCAATCCAAGAAGACCGGCCCCTGCCTTGACGCTCTCCCGCGCCACGCGCCTCCGTTACCTACCCCTTCTCAATGCATGCACCGTATGTGGCCAGGGATAAGGGCGTGGTGGGAAGAGTGAATTGGCAGTTACTCACCCATGTGTTAAATTCATTCACGGGCCATTACAAGGATGGCCCCACTAAAATTGGTGTTACGCAACGCAACGGAAAACCGAAAACTAGCCTGGGCTTAGGTTAATGATAAAGCAAAGGAGATCTCAAGGGACGACCAACTGTTACCCTCTCGCGTGTGCATTGGTTAGGGCCTACCCCGATGACACCCGGTAGTGTGTTCGGACCAGGCCCCGGGGCTCCTGTCGGTGCAACAGACCTCGGGTCTGTTGCCTAGACCATGCACAGGCCTTCAAGAGCAAAGTTACAATGACCAAGACAAGGACAAGCACAAGAGATCAGCACTGTGAGAAATCAGAGGGCATATCAAGAGGACCAAGTCAAGCTGAAGGAAGCGAGATACCATTAAGGGAAAACCTCGTTTGGTGGGCAGGCGAGCCTGGCAAGGTCGAGGTGTCCCCAAGAGTAAGCATCAAGACTGTCTCGGCAGGCCTGTCAGGCACAACAAAGGCACACCACCCTGCTAAGGCTCCACCGCTCTACATCACAGTGACACAAGTCATCGATCGGTGAAGTGTCAAGCCCCAAGTGACTAAGTGGCTGTTTTCTACCACATGGCAGACATTTCCTATGGAAAACACCTCCAAATGACACCCGTCCAGTAACGTGTCGTGCAAACAGGAAGGAAGGTGGCCGGTCGGCCCGACAAAGCTTGCCGGGTAGGCCATGATGTGACACTAAGCGGCACATTTAGTGCGCTCTGCCCTGTCTGCAGAGTTAGGTATGATAGCACTGTTTGCTATCTAATCAGTACATAATGACTAATCTTCCATTGTGGTGACACCTTGATCTATAAAAGGAGGCCCATGGCAACCATAGAAGGCATTTGGACCCCTTTACACTCATAGCGCGTAGCTACACGCGCCCCAAGGCAATTCTGCCGACCAAGAGTATTGTGTTTTCGACCACAATCCACCATCAATCCACCAAAGCAGGAGTAGTGTTTTACGCCTCGCGGCGGCCTGAACCTGGGTAAATTGCCCGTGTGATCCCTGCCGCGCTGCGCGACATTCTCCGCTCTTTGTGCAACATGCTCATTCCCCCTGCCGAACCACAAGGGCATCATGGTCCCATAGGTGGCCATGGTTTCCCAGGACAGATAGTGTGGATGAAAGAAGGCACCAAATATCAGTCAACAATGTCAGGATAGGCCAAATTGATCAATGCCCTGGAGGAAGTTGAATATGATCTTGATGTGTATAGTATGCCTAGGAAGGATCACAACTCCATGGCTAACATGTAGAAGCCAATTCCTAATGCATCATTGGACACTCACAAGTTTGGTTCTATTTACTATTTGCTTGCTAGTCTGAGCACCATGAACACCATCTTTAGGCACACTCTATTGCCCGAGTCAGGAGATCACATGATTATTCATGGTCACTCCATCAACCCACTTCACTTGTTTGATGTTCCACATAAATTCAAGGTGATGAGCTTGATTGTAGAGACAGTGAAGAGAACATCAGCAGACCAGAAGAGGTGTTGTGGATATGCTCCTCACATTCAGACCTTGATCAACTCCAAGATGGGAACTGGGACATATCTACTAGACAGAGAGCATCTTTCCCTGAGGCCAAACTTTGAGGACAATGGGATTGTCATGGATGCTTCAGATCCTACTTGTGTAGATGCCCAAGAGAAGATAGAGAAAGCAAAGGCTGCAAAAGTAGCAAAGGCAGCAAGTTCCCCAGATTCTTCAATTGCAAATCTCAAGACCAAGCAAGATCCACTCAGTTATCTACTTGAGGCCACCATGAGAATTGAGAAGAGCTTGGCCACCTTGACTCAAAATCAGGAAAGTATTGAGAGGACCATTGAGACTAATTTCCATGACCTAGATGTGAAGGTCACTGAGATTCAAAATGTTGTGGAGAAGCTTCAAGAGGATGCTGAGGACAGGGATGATAGATGCACAACAGACAAATTCTAGAGAGTGCCAAGGGAACAAAGATCATTAGCTATGCCAGTTGCCAGAGACTCCAGGACTACCACTTCAGCACCTGCAGCCACTCTACAGTTGTACCTCCACTGTCAACTCCTCCAGCTCCACATACTTCTTCAGAGGCATTTGCAGATGCCCTCCTCTCCATGCCATCTACGCACACCGGAGCAACAATCCGTAACACCCCTTAAGGAGCTCCTGGAGATCGTGCTTAGAGTGTCATATAGCACTATACGTTTTCGAATTTTTGGTAACTTGTTACCAAAGGGGGAGAAAATGTATAGATCATAGGCTTCGAGAGAGAGTGCCTCTTGATTTTTCTTAATTTTTTTCATTTGCTACCCTTGCTACTTTGTTCATATGGTTGTTTGACTCCAATGATACTATTTGTGCTATGCTCGTGAGATACTTATGTGATCATGTGTTTGATCATATTATGCATAATGTGTGCTTTCATGCTTATACTCAGGAATTTTTGTGTATGATCAATCACTTGTATCCTTGGTGATGAGTGCATGTTATTTAACTCTTATCATCTCGAGCGCTCCACCAAGATGTATGTGACATGGAAGAGTGACCCATGATCCTAATCGATTGTGCATTTGCGTTCAAAAGCAAATCTTAAATAATGCACAAATTTAGGATGAGCTCTTGCTTATCACATACTTCTCAAAGCGACGATGTATTTCATTCATTTTATCAGTTGTCAAAGCTTTGATCTATATGTTGTCATCAATTACCAAAAAGGGGGAGATTGAAAGTGCAACTAATCCCCGGGTGGATTTGGTAATTCATAACAACATATAGCTCATTGAACTAATATCCATTCAAGTTAAATATTTCAGAAATTGTAACGAATGGCATGGAATGGACTAGAGATGTGGACCCCTAAAAATGCTAAGGACACATATTGGCAAAAGCTCAAGACTCTTCATTTATATTTTAGTGATCCAAGATCACATTGAGTCCATAGTTAAGCCAATACTGTTAAAAGGGGCTGAGGAATTGCTTCATTGTCTACTTGCTCAAAATGCTTAGTCATATTGCTCCAAAGCCCTCAACCACTTTCTCATTTCCAAATATGTCCAAAAGCCAAAGTAAAACTCGGCCCCACTAAAGTCTTCTATTTGACGCCACCGAGTTCATTTGACTTAGCCACTGCCAGAAACCCTAACACCTCGGTCACATCGATACGGATCTCGGCTCAATGAGATGGCCCTACAAACTCTCTGTTTCCCTTTTGTAACATTTTGGTCTCACCAAAATGGGTGATCGGTCACACCGAGTTTGCTTGACCAGCTCTCTTTTTGCTCTTTGCTGAAATCATTCTCACCTAGTCAAGCAATCGGCTTCACCGAGTTGAGGTTTTGCCCTAGCCCTAGCACATCGGTCCCACCGAGTTGTTCCAGTCGGTCCCACCGAGATTCCTAACGTTCGCATTTTGAACCGAATCAGCCTCACCGAGTTCTTATATTCGGTCTGACCGAGCTGGGTCAAATGTGTGTAACGGTTGGATTTTGTGTGGAGGCTATATATACCCCTTCACCCCCTTCTCCATATGTGAGAGAGCTATCAGAACGTGCCTACATGTCCACCTTACATTTTCTGAGAGAGAACCACCTACTCATGTGTTGAGATCAAGATATTCTATTCCAACCACAAGAATCTTGATTTCTAGCTTTCCCCAAGTTGCTTTCCACTCAAATCATCTTCCTGCCATATCCAAATATGTGTGAGAGAGTTGAGTGTTGGGGAAACTATCATTTGAATCACACGAGCAAGGAGTTCATCATCAACACAACATCTATTACATTTTGGAGAGTGGTGTCTCCTAGATTTGTTATGTGTTGTTTGGCAGCCTCCGACAAGATTGTGTTGTTGAACCAAGAAGTTTGTAAGGGCAAGGAGATCACCTACTTCATGAAGATCTACCCGAGTGAGTCCAGTCCTTCGTGGGTGAGGGAGTCATGGACTAAGGGTTCCTCGGGGCGTCGTCCATTGAATATGGGCTGGAATGGTGAAGCCGTATAGCGACAGGCGATCTACGAAGTCGTGGTGTGTCCTGCAAGTCAAGGATAGATGTATCTCTTTCTCCCTTGTTATAATTTATCTCCGCTAACCCTAACCCTATCAGTGTCTATATAAACTAAGGGTTGTAGTCTTTAGAGATAGAGCTATATTCATCACCTCATCACCTTAGGTTTTAGCTCATGTTGATCTCGAGGTAGATCTACTCTGTAAACCATACTATACCTCCAATATAATCAAGGAGGACATAGGGTATTACCTCTTCGAGAGGGCCCGAACCTGGATAAACACCATGTTCATTGTCCTTGTTCCCCATCGATCTCAGAGCCACGGTTCAGGACTGCTACCCCGAGGTCTGCCGGTTTTGACACTGTAATTGTTGCTTTCATTGAGAGTTCCGCTGTTGGATCACTGAAAGAATCGAGGCTCAACCGGTCGCTAAAGACCACACCCGTGCCAAGGGCTTCGCCACCCCGGATCATTTCTTCATGTTCCGTGGCGTATTATCACGTGCCGATCATGCTGTTTGCCTCGACCAGATTGAACGCTTCACCCCCGTCTAGGGACCCACTGGCTCGGAGGCATCAACCCCAGGGCCAGTAGACCCAAAAGAATTGGATGTCTCCCTGGGCCGGCCTTGAAGCCTGAACCCGACAGAGCGTCCACAATATCCCGGGCTGAATCTTTGGAGTGTTCAGCACCCCCGTGTGCCCAGCCGGTAGACAACCTTGCAAGTCTATTCCACACAATGGGAATCTCCATTATCAGGCCCACGGTCTATGATCAGGTTGGGCTTAAACCCGACGACTGAGAAATCAACACCCCTACGATCACACACTTCGTCGCCACCATCGATGAGTCCCAGGAGGGGCCACATCCTTATAAGCTAAAAACAATGTACACTCAAGTCTCTAGCTCGAACTTAAGCACCAGCTCAGAAATACGTCCGTACTTGAGCCCTAAAGTAGTATCTGGCCTCGAGCCGATCCAGCCGCACATCAGTCCGGATCCAAACCCTGCGCGATCAAAACTGGATGCAACTCAACCTCCTATTGAGGATAATCCGGGCCTGCCATAGTAGGAATCCCAAAAATTTGCCACCCACCCACCATGTGAAATACTCCTCGGATTTGGGAAATCTGGACATGGGACCTCATGAAAGTCAAACAGCTGCCAAACGAGATAGTCCATTATTAGTGGGATAAATTTCTCCTTGTAAAAAATAGGATGGCATCTTGTTACGACAAAGAGGTAATCAAAGCTTTCCACTTCACCTGCAAGGACGAGGGCCTTTTGAACGCCCTCACTCATCACCAACTTCAAAGCTTCACCAAACAATCAAACATGGTACGCAAGTATTGCGCCATGGAAAACACGTGGAGGGCACAACAGATGAACACGGGGTCACCGCCCGCTGCGAAGCACGGAAAGTCTCGCATTAAACGAGCATCGGTCGCCGGAAAGCAAGCCCGACAGAAAGAAAACCAGACCTAGATCAGTGTTGGACAAGTTGGTTGATAAACCATGCACAATACACTCAGTCTTGCTAGACACAAACTCAACCCACAGAGTTCGAGCCTGTTGGGTGGCAAGACAAGTGGCCAAATATGGCAAGCCAATCTTGGCCCTTGCACCTCCAAATAAGAAGTCTGTGGCTTCACCACAGGACCACAATGTCCTTACAGTATACGAAATGTTCGCCTCAAACAATAAAAGGAAAAGGGATCTTCGAGAGGCCGGCCAGATATATCAAGTGACGGCCACACAGCCATGGGCAACCGTGCCTATTACCTTCGATGAAAAGGACGATCCAAGTCCACATAGCAACCACTCACCGACCGCACTATTCCTCGACCCCATTGTCGATGGTTTTCGGCTGACTAAAGTGCTGATGGACAGAGGCAGCGGCCTCAACCTCATCTACGAAGATACTCAACAGATCTCGCATTGAATGCAATGACACCACATTCCAAGGTATAATACCCGGTAGGGAGGCACACTGCTCGGGATGCATACCCCTGGACGTCGTGTTTGGCACACCCGATTACTACAGATCTGAACCCTTGCTATTCCACATTGTGTCCTTCCGCAGCGGATACCACGCCCTCCTTGGACGTGAGGCATTCTCAAGATTTCAGGCCATACCACATTACGCGTACATGAAACTCAAAATGCGAAGGCCCAACGGGTAATCTCACTTAAAGGCAACCAAAGAAAATCCTTACGAGCCGAAAACAAGACGGCATCCCTTGGCCTAGAGGCACTATCCAAAGCCCTCATGGCCGAAGAGTTGATAACATTACGCACTACCATCGACAGGGATGATGTGATCCTCAGCAAAATACAAAAATCCACATCATTCAAGCCAGCAAATGAAATAGTAAAATTTCAAGTGCACCTGACAGATACCAATAAAATGGCATCCATAGGAGCACAGCTGGACCCCACAGTCGACGAGGCGCTAAGAATGTTCCTACATGAAATCTGGGAAATATTTGCCTAGCATCCCTCAGATATGCCAGGAATCCAATGCAGGCTGGCAGAGGACATCCTAAACATCGTAAAAGCCTTCAGGTCAGTGAAACAGACTCTTTGCTAGTTTTCCGAACCCAAACGGTAGGCCATGGGCGAAGAACTCGCAAAATTACTAGAGGTCGGATTCATACTCGAGATCAAGCACCCTGAGTGGTTAGCAAATCTGGTTATGGTACCCAAAAAGGACAAGACCTGGTGGTTGTGTGTCGAATTTAAACACCTTAACAAGGCCTGCCCTGAGGACCCTTTCCCCCTACCATGAATAGACCAAATCATCGACGCCACCCCCGGAAATGACTCGCTATGCTTCCTCGACGCGTACTCCGAATACCACCAAATCAAGATGAAGGAATCTGACCAGGAGGCAACCACATTCATCACTCCTTATGGGCTTTTCAACTTCAACACCATGTCATTTGGGCCGAAAAACACAGGAGCCACATACCAACGGATGATTGAAGCATGTCTTGAAAACCAAATCGTCAGAAAGGTTGAGGCATACGTGGACGATGTCGTTGTCAAAATGAAAAACATCGACCAACTGATAGACGACCTCCGCCTAACCTTCGACAACTTGCGATCCTATGATATACGAGTCAACTCAGAAAAATGCATCTTCTGCGTCCCTGTTAGAAAGTTGCTCGGATTCATCGTCTCCCATAGAGGAATTGATGCCAACCTGGCAAAAATTAGTGCGCAATCCCAGCTCGCAATACCAACAGAGCTCAAGCACGTCCAGAAATTGGCCGGATGTTGGCAGCTTTGAGCCGCTTCATGTCTCGCCTCACAGAAAAGGCGCTCCCACTCTATAGACTGCTTAGAAGGATGAAGAACTTCCAGTGGACAAACAAAGAAACTGTGGCGCTTGAGGAAATTAAAACACTTCTCACTGGCAACCCTATATTGGCCGCACCTAGCATCGGCGAGCCCATGCTACTATACATTTCAGCCACCAATCAGGTAGTTAGCATGATACTTATCATGGAGCAGGAATCTGAGGGCCACAAGTTCCAAGTCCAGCAGCCGGTCTATTATGTGTCTGAAGTACTTATGGCATGAAAATCACGATACCCCACTATCAAAAGATAGCTTATGTGGGTTCTATGGCGTCCCAAAAGCTACGACACTACTTTCAAGAATGTTCGATCACAGTGGCACCAGAGGTCCCCTTGAATGATATAATCAGTAACAGGGAGGCCACAGGACGCATCGCCAAATGGGCCTCCTTCCCTTCATGATAACATACAAACCACGCCGAGCTATAAAATCTCATGTGGTAGCCGACTTTATAGCCGAATGGACCGAATCCCAACTAGCCCAAGAGTACAGTACTTATTCGCACTGGATGAAGTATTTCAACGGCTCAAAAATCTTAGCCCGACCGGGGGCTGGGGTCATCATATTCTCCCCTACAGGCGACATTGTTTGGTATGTCCTACAAATAATGTACATGGAGTCCAACACCGCAGCCGAATACGAAGAACTACTACATGGTCTTCGTCCGGCCACATCAATGGGAGTGCAGCGCCTCGAAGTAAGGTGAGATTCAAACCTAGCAATCTCTCAAGTCAACGGCGAATTCGACGCCAAGGACCCCAAGATGGCGACATACAAAAATGCGGTTCTCTAGATATCGACCCGATTTGAGGGCCTATAATTCCACCATGTCTCTAGAGACAACAACCAAGCCACGAACGTCCTCGCCTACATGGGCGCCAAGTGCGACCCCATTCCACCATGTCTCTCGACTTCGGAATTGGTAACCGAAACATCATCGGAATCCGCCGGAGGCACGCCGGCTGCCGCGGGTTTAGGGGAAGCTCCGGCTTGCGCCAAAGACTTAGGATCGGAGTTTTGGTTCAGAGCACTCAGAGAATCTTTAGACTGATGCAGGGGAATTCTTCTTCTGCAAAATTAAACAAGCTTTAATAAAAGGGTGTTAAAAGCAACCCTCGCTGTAATTCTGCATTACGTCACCTTTGGGCCAAGGAGGCATGTGCTTCCGCTTCACCGAAGGCCTTCGGCTTTGATCTCCCGTTAGGGGCCAAAGCTGGACTGGTTCGCGCTCCTCCCAAGACGGTCTGGCATGTAGTATGGCGACCCTTGGGAGCAGAAGTCAGCATGCGGGGAATAGCGTCAGATGAGCGCCCTATTCGGGAGAGGGTCTTCTTTTCACTTACTACAGAAGAGGAAAGGGACCCGGGGTGATCGGCTATCACAGCGACCTTCGCACCGTTAAGGCTCTCCTGATAAAACACCACCTCTTAAAAATCAATCGATGTCTCTGGGTCGTCATGATACCCCGGATCATCGTCGCGGGAATGATACCGCGGTAGAGGAGGAGGGCAATTAATGGATGCCACTTAACGCCTCCATCCCTGTTTAAATACAACCAATCAGAGTTCGGGCGTAATCTGTGTGCTCAAGACAGTCGATTGTGGCTTACCCAGTCCGCCGGATTGTATCCGAAACAACCTTCCCAGATACTCATTCGAGTAAAATCTGCCTCCTTGATGACCCACAAGTATAGGGGATCTATCATAGTCCTTTCGATAAGTAAGAGTGCCGAACCCAACGAGGAGCAGAAGGAAATGATAAGCGGTTTTCAGCAACGTATTCTCTGCAAGTACTGAAATAAGTGGTAACAGATAGTTTTGTGATTAGATAAATTGTAACAAGCAACAAGTAACAAAAGTAAATAAAGTGCAGCAAGGTGGCCCAATCCTTTTTGTAGCAAAGGACAAGCCTGGACAAACTCTTATAATAGGAAAAGCGCTCCCGAGGACACATGGGAATATCGTCAAGCTAGTTTTGATCACGCTCATATGATTCGCGTTCGGTACTTTGATAATTTGATATGTGGGTGGACCGGTGCTTGGGTTCTGTTCTTACTTGAAAAAACATCCCACTTATGATTAACCTCTATTGCAAGCATCCGCAAGTACAACAAAAGTATTAAGGTAAACCTAACCATAGCATGAAACATATGGATCCAAATCAGCCCCTTACGAAGCAACACATAAACCAGGGGTTTAAGCTTCTGTCACTCTAGCAACCCAGCATCTAGTTATTACTTCCCAATGCCTTCCTCTAGGCCCAACTAATGGTGAAGTCTTATGTAGTCGATGTTCACATAATACCACTAGAGGTTAGACAACATACATCTTATCAAAATATCGAACGAATACCAAATTCACATGACTACTAATAGCAAGACTTCTCCCTTGTCCTCAGGAACAAACGTAACTACTCACAAAGCATATTCATGTTCATAATCAGAGGGGTAATAATGTGCATATAGGATCTGAACATATGATCTTCCACCAAATAAACCAACTAGCTTCAACTACAAGGAGTAATCAACACTACTAGCAACCTACTAGCACCAATCCCAGACTTGGAGACAAGAATTGGATACAAGAGATGAACTAGGGTTTGGAGATGAGATGGTGCTAGTGAAGATGTTGATGGAGATTGCCCTCTCCCTATGAGAGGAGCGTTGGTGATGATGATGGTGATGATTTCACCCTCCCAGAGGGAAGTGTCCCCGGCAGAACAGCTCTATCGGAGCCCTAGATTGGTTCCGCCAAGGTTCTGCCTCGTGGGGGCGGAGTCTCGTCCCGAATGGTTGCTTATTATTTTTTCTCATCGAAAGACTTAATATATGAGAAGATGGGCGTCGGAGAGCCAACAGGGGGCCCACGAGGTAGGGGGGCACGCCCAGGGGGAGGGGCGCAATCCCACCCTCGTGAGCACGGTGTGGGCCCCCTGGCCTTCATCTTTGCGACGATTTTTCTTTATTTCTTTTAAGATATTCCGTGGAGTTTCAGGACTTTTGGAGTTGCGCAGAACAGGTCTCCAATATTTGCTCCTTTTCCAGCTAGAATTCCAGCTGCCGGCATTCCCCATCTTCATGGTAAGCCTTGTAAAATAAGAGAGAATAGCCATAAGTATTGTGACATATCGTGAAATAACATCCCATAATGCGATAAATATCGATATAAAAGCATGATGCAAAATGGACGTATCAACTCCCCAAGCTTAGACCTCGCTTTTCCTCAAGCGAAAAGCCGATAACAATAAATATGTCCTCATGTTTAGAAGTAGAGGCATTGATAAAAATAAAATATGGACATGAAGGCATCATGATTATTTTCATAACAACAACATATATAGATTTGTCATATGATTACTTATGTTCAAGTGATGATCTTTTCACAAAGCCAAAGTATGAATCAGAAACCTTATTGGGCACCAACAATTATAATCTTAGTCATTGAAGCAATTGCAATTTATCATAACATCGGAAAGAGTCTATGTCAGAGCTTAAAAGCAAGCCCACATACTCAACTATCACTTAGTCCTTCATAATTGCTAACACTCACACGATACTTGCGGTTACGGAGTTTTAATCGGACACAGAGAAAGATAGGGGCTTGTAGTTTTGCCCCACAACCTTTTACCTCAAGGGTAATGTCAACAATAATAATTCATGCTCCCCCACAGCCAATTAGATATATATATATATATCATGTTCTTTCCAACATGCTGAGCCTTGCCAAAGGATAAAATGAAAAAGGAAAGGTGAAGATCACCGTGACTCTTGCATAAAGTAGAGGATAATAATAAAAGATAGGCCCTTCGCAGAGGGAAGCAGAGGTTGCCATGCGCTTTTATGGTTGGATGCGCAAAATCTTAATGCAAAAGAACGTCACTTTATATTGCCCCTTGTATGTGAACCTTTATTGTGCAGTCCATCGCTGATATTGTGTCCACAACAAGTTCGTACAAAGCTTATTTCTCTGCACTAATAAGTCATGCATATTTAAAGAGCAATTTTTATTTCTTGCACCGATGACAACTTACTTGAAGGATCTTACTCAATCCATAGGTAGTTATGGTGGACTCGCATGGCTAAACTGGTTTAAGGGTATTTGGAAGCACAAGTAGTATTTCTACTTAGTGCTGAGAATTTGGCTAGCATGAGGGGGAAAGGCAAGCTCAACACGGTAGAGGAACCATGACAACATACTTTATCTCAGATGTAAGCAAACATAACTCATTATATTGTCTTCCTTGTCCAACATCAACTCTTTAGCATGTCATATTTTAATGAGTGCTCCCAATCATAAAAGATGTCAATGATAATATATCTATATGTGAAACCTCTCTCTCCTTATTACTTCCTATTAATTGCAAGGATGACCAAAGCTATATTTGCCAACTCCCAACAACATTTAATCATCATACTCTTTCTATGTGGATTCATTACTTTCACTAAGATCAATATAAACTCTTTGTTTCTTTTTATTCTTTTCTTTATTCACCCAAGATCATGGCAAAGTAATCAAGCCCTTGACTCAACACTAATCTTTATTATATATAGCTCACAGACTCGATTGCATAGAGGGATCATAAAGCAAAACTCAAAACTAGATCGTGCCATGACTTTATTCTACTAAATCAATATACTACTGATAGGATCGAACTAAGAAAAACGGTAAAGATAGGAGTTGTGATGGTGATACGATACCGGGGCACCTCCCCCAAGTTTGGCAGTTGCCAAGGGGAGTGCCCATACCCATGTGATTATATCTCCTTCTTTGTTGTTGGCGGTGGAGGTGTTGTTGATGATGGAAGCTTGTCGTCCACCTTCCATGGCATAGGCTCACCCTCATAGAAGGATGATCGAGTCTCCGGAATCCTCAAATCAGCAACGGAAACAGCTCGAAACAAAAACAGAGGATATTTGCGTGATACGGTCATCAAAACCTTCGGAAGAATATATAATGAATTTTTACCGACCAAAATACGTATCGTGCAAGAAAACGGAGTCCGGAGGGCACACGGGGTCCTCACGAGGTAGGGGGGCGCGCCCAGGGGGTAGGGTGCGCCCTCCACCCTCGTGGAGGCCTCGTGTCCTCCCCAGACTGCTACTTATTTTTCTATTTTTCTAAATATTCCAAAACGGAGAAATATTGCTTTAAAAATTGTTTTGGGGTCGGTTTACTTACCGTACCACATACCTATTCCTTTTCGGAGTCTGGAACGTTCTGGAAGTGTCCCTTATGTATTCCTCCGGGGTTGCGGTTTCAATAATATTGGTTTCAACATTTATGGGATTACCTGAGATATAATGTTTGATTCTTTGACCATTTACCACCTTCGGATTTGTGCCTGCAAAGTTGTTGATTTTTATGGCACCAAAACGATAGACCTCCTCGATAACGTAAGGACCTTCCCATTTGGAGAGAAGTTTTCCTACAAAAAATCTTAAATGAGAGTTGTATAGCAATACATAGTCACCTACATTAAACTCATGCTTTTGTATCCTTTTATCATGCCACCTTTTAACTTTTTCTTTAAACAGCTTGGCATTTTCATAAGCTTGGGTTCTCCATTCATCAAGTGAGCTAATATCAAACAACCTCTTCTCACCGGCAAGTTTGAAGTCATAATTAAGCTCTTTGATAGCCCAATATGCCTTATGTTCTAATTCAAGAGGTAAATGACATGCTTTTCCATAAACCATTTTATACGGAGACATACCCATAGGATTTTTGTACGCAGTTCTATAGGCCCATAATGCATCATTCAGTTTGTTGCACCAATTCTTTCTAGACCTATTGACAGTCTTTTGCAAAATTAATTTGAGCTCTCTATTGCTCAAGTCAACCTGACCACTAGACCGCGGGTGACAAGGAGATGCAATTCTATGATTAACATCGTATTTAGCAAGCATCTTACAGAAAGCACCATGAATAAAGTGTGAACCACCATCAGGCATTAAGTATCTAGGGACTCCAAACCTCGGAAAAATAACTTCCTTAAGCATTTTAATAGAAGTGTTATGATCAGCACTACTAGTTGGAATAGCTTCTACCCACTTAGTAACATAATCAACACCAACTAAAATATGAGTGTAACCATTAGAGGCAGGAAAAGGTCCCATATAATCAAAGCCCCAAACAACAAATGGCTCAATAACAAGTGAATAATTCATAGGCATTTCTTGACATCTACTGATATTACCAATTCTTTGACATTCATCGCAAGACAAAACAAACTTATGGGCATCCTTGAAGATAGTAGGCCAATAAAACCCGGATTGCAATACCTTATGTGCAGTTCTATCTCCAGCGTGATGTCCTCCATAAGCTTCGGAGTGACACTTGCGTAGGATCTGTTCCTGTTCATGCTCAGGTACACAACGTCTAATAACACCATCTACTCCTTCTTTATAAAGATGTGGGTCATCCCAAAAGTAATGTCTCAAATCATAAAAGAACTTTTTCTTTTGTTGATATGTGAAGCTAGGTGGTATAAATTTACCAGCAATATAATTAGCATAATCAGCATACCACGGAGTGCTACGAGAAGTACTTATGACATTTAATTGCTCATCAGGAAAGCTATCATCAATAGGTAGTGGGTCATCAAGAACATTCTCTAACCTAGATAAGTTTTCTGCAACTGGGTTCTCAGCTCCTTTTCTATCAACAATATGCAAATCAAATTCTTGCAGCAAGAGAACCCATCTAATAAGTCTAGGTTTAGTGTCTTTCTTTTCCATAAGATATTTAATAGCAGCATGATCGGTGTGAATAGTTACTTTAGAATCAAGAATATAGGGTCTGAATTTATCACAGGCAAACACAACTGCTAAGAGTTCCTTTTCAGTAGTAGCATAATTTCTTTGAGCATTGTCTAGAGTCTTACTAGCATAATGGATAACATTTAATTTCTTATGAACTCTTTGCCCTAGAACAACACCTACAGCATAATCACTAGCATCACACATAATTTCAAAGGGTAAATTCCAATCAGGTGGCTGAACAATAGGTGTAGAGACTAATGCTTTCTTAAGTATTTCAAATGCTTCTACACAATCATCATCAAAGACAAATGGTACATCTTTTTGTAATAAATTAGTCAGAGGCCGAGAAATTTTCGAGAAGTCCTTAATGAACCTCCTATAAAATCCGGCGTGACAAAGGAAACTTCTTATACCTTTGATGTCCTTGGGACATGGCATCTTTTCAATAGCGTCAACCTTGGCTTTATCAACTTCAATACCTCTTTTAGAAACTTTGTGCCCCAAGACAATACCTTCATTAACCATAAAGTGGCACTTTTCCCAATTCAAGACAAGATTAGTTTCTTCACATCTCTGCAAAACTCGATCAAGATTGCTCAAGCAATCATCAAAGGAGGAACCATAGACGGAAAAGTCGTCCATGAAAACCTCACAAATCTTTTCACAAAAATCAGAGAATATAGCCATCATGCATCTTTGAAAGGTAGCAGGTGCATTACATAAACCAAAAGGCATACGTCTATAAGCAAAAGTACCAAAAGGGCATGTAAAAGTAGTCTTTGATTGATCTTTAGCCGACACAGGTATTTGAGAGAAACCAGAATAACCATCTAGAAAGCAATAATGTGTATGTTTGCATAATATTTCTAGCATTTGATCAATAAAAGGTAAGGGGTAATGATCTTTCTTAGTAGCTTTATTTAATTTGCGGAAATCAATTACCATCCTATAACCTATGATAATTCTTTGCGGGATCAATTCATCTTTATCATTAGGGACAACAGTAATACCTCCCTTATTAGGGACACAATGGACAGGACTTACCCACTGACTATCAGCAACGGGGTAAATTATACCTGCCTCCAGAAGCTTGAGTATTTCCTTTCTTACCACTTCTTTCATTTTAGGATTCAAACGTCGTTGAGGATCACAAACTGGTTTGGCATCAGCTTCCAAATTTATTTTATGTTGACATAGAGTGGGATTGATGCCCTTAAGATCATCCAGAGTATATCCAATAGCGGCACAGTGCTTTTTTAGAGTTTTCAATAATCTTTCTTCTTCATGCTCTGAAAGGTTAGCACTAATAATAACAGGATATATTTTATTTTCATCAAGATAAGCATACTTAAGATTATCAGGCAACGGTTTAAGCTCAAACACGGGATCACCCTTGGGTGGAGGAGGATCCCCTATGATTTCAACAGGCAAATTGTGTTTCAGAATAGGTTCTTGCTGAAAGAATACTTCATCTATTTCCCTTCTTTCATTCATGAACATCTCATTTTCATGGTCTAGCAAATAATGTTCTACAGGATCACTAGGAGGTACAACAATAGAAGCAAGACCAATAATTTCATCCTTACTAGGCAATTCTTCCTCACGATGTTGTTTACTAAATTTGGAGAAATTAAACTCATGAACCATATCATCCAAGCCAATAGTAACAACATTCTTTTCGTAGTCTATCTTAGCATTAACAGTATTCAAGAAGGGTCTACCAAATATAATGGGACAAAACCTATCTTGTGGGGAACCAAGAACAAGAAAATCAGCGGGATATTTGGTTTTCCCACACAAGACTTCAACATCTCTAACAATTCCCATTGCAGATATAGTATCTCTGTTGGCAACTTTAATTGTAACATCAATATCTTCTAACTCAGCAGGTGCGATATCATGCATAATTTCTTTATATAAGTCAATGGGTATAACACTAGCACTAGAACCCATATCACATAAGCCATGATAACAATGATCTCCTATTTTAACAGAGATAACAGGAACGCCTACCACAGGTGTATGTTTATCTCTATCACAGGGTTTAACAATTCTAGCGGTTTCACCAGAGAATTCAATGACATGCCCATCAATATTATCGGACAAGAGATCTTTAACAATAGCAATATTAGGTTCTACTTTGACTTGCTCAGGAGGTGTAAAACTTCTAGTATTGCTTTTACGAACAACAGTTGAAGCTTTAGCATGATCCTTTACTCTAGGAGGGAAAGATGGTTTCTCAACATAAGAGGTGGGAACAACATGATCATTATAAGTGATGGTATTTTCTTCAACTTTAATAGGTGCAGCTAATTTTACTTCTATGGGAGGATGATATTTAAACCACTTCTCCTTGGGGAGATCAACATAAGTAGCAAAAGATTCACAGAAAGAAGCTACTATCTCAGAGTCAAGTCCATATTTAATGCTAAATTTACGGAAAATATCGGTATCCATAAAAGATTTAACACAATCAAACTTAGGTGTCATACCTGACTCCTTGCCTTGGTCGAGGTCCCAATCTTCAGAGTTACGTTTAATTCTATCCAATAAATTCCATTCAAATTCAATAGACTTCATCATAAAAGAACCAGCACAAGAAGTATCGAGCATGTTGCGATTATTTTCAGAAAGCCGAGCATAAAAATTCTGGAGAATTGTCAATTTTGAGAGCTCATGATTGGGGCATGAATATAACATTGATTTAAGCCTCCCCCAAGCTTGAGCGATGCTTTCTCCTTCGCGAGGCCAAAAATTATATATATAATTGCGATCATGATGAACAAGATGCATAGGGTAATACTTTTGATGAAATTCCAATTTCACTCTTTTATAGTTCCATGATCTCATATCTTCACATAGCCTATACCATGTCGATGCGTCTCCCTCCAAAGATAAAGGGAAAGCCTTCTTCTTAACAACATCATCGGGTATACCTGCAAGCTTAAATCATCCACAAATATCATCCAAATAGCGTAGATGCTCGTCGGGATGCTTTGTCCCATCTCCTGTAAAAGTATTAGCCAGCAGTTTTTCCATAATACCCGAAGGAAATTCAAAAGGAGTTTCATTTTAAATAGGTTCAGTAGGTTGAGGAGCAACTCTTTGCTCTACTGGACGGGGTGAAGATACCCCGAACAAGCCCCTCAGAGATTCACTTTCCATAGTAACAAGTGACAGAAAATTTCAGCACACTATATAAATTTTTCCTTACCAAATTTCACTTACCAAAGGCGCTACACTCCCCGGCAACAGCGCCAGAAAAGAGTCTTGATGACCACAAGTATAGGGGATCTATCGTAGTCCTTTCGATAAGTAAGAGTGTCGAACCCAACAAGGAGCTGAAGGAAATGATAAGCGGTTTTCAGCAAGGTATTCTCTGCAAGTTCTGAAATAAGTGAAACCAGATAGTTTTGTGATAAGATAAATTGTAACGAGCAACAAGTAACAAAAGTAAATAAAGTGCAGCAAGGTGTCCCAATCCTTTTTGTAGCAAAGGACAGGCCTGGACAAACTATTATAATAGGAAAAGCGCTCCCGAGGACACATGGGAATATCGTCAAGCTAGTTTTCATCACGCTCATATGATTCGCGTTCGGTACTTTGATAATTTGATATGTGGGTGGACCGGTGCTTGGGTGCTGTTCTTACTTGGACAAACATCCCACTTATGATTAACCTCTATTGCAAGCATCCGCAACTATAACAAAAGTATTAAGGTAAACCTAACCATAGCATGAAACATATGGATCCAAATCAGCCCCTTACGAAGCAATGCATAAACTAGGGTTTAAGCTTCTGTCACTCTAGCAACCCATCATCTACTTATTACTTCCCAATGCCTTACTCAAGGCCCAAATAATGGTGAAGTGTTATGTAGTCGATGTTCACATAACACCACTAGAGGTTAGACAACATACGTCTTATCAAAATATTGAACGAATACCAAATTCACATGGCTACTAATAGCAAGACTTCTCCCTTGTCCTCAGGAACAAACGTACCTACTCACAAAGCATATTCATGTTCATAATCAGAGGGGTAATAATGTGCATATAGGATCTGAACATATGATCTTCCACCAAATAAACCAACTAGCATCATCTACAAGGAGTAATCAACACTACTAGCAACCTACTAGCACCAATCCCGGACTTGGAGACAAGAATTGGATACAAGAGATGAACTAGGGTTTGAAGATGAGATGGTGCTGGTGAAGATGTTGATGGAGATTGCCCTCTCCCGATGAGAGGAGGGTTGGTGATTACGATGGTGATGATTTCCCCCTCCCGGAGGGAAGTGTCCATGGCAGAACAGCTCTGCACGAGCCCTAGATTGGTTCCGCCAAGGGTCCGCCTCGTGGCGGCGGAGTCTTGTCCCGAAGGGTTGCTTATTATTTTTTTCTCATCGAAAGACTTCATATAGGAGAAGATGGGTGTCGGAGAGCCACCAGGGGGCCCACGAGGTAGGGTGGTGCGCCCAGGGGGGAGGGGCGCGCCCCCACCCTCATGAGCAGGGTGTGGGCCCCCTGGCCTTCATCTTTGGCGACGATTTTTCTTTATTTCTTTTAAGATATTCCGTGGAGTTTCAGGACTTTTGGAGTTGCGCAGAATAGGTCTCCAATATTTGCTCCTTTTCCAGCCAGAATTCCAGCTGCCGGCATTCCCCCTCTTCATGGTAAGCCTTGTAAAATAAGAGAGAATAGCCATAAGTATTGTGACATATCGTGAAATAACAGCCCATAATGCGATAAATATCGATATAAAAGCATGATGCAAAATGGACGTATCACTCCTCTCCCTTGAAGAGATCAGCCAATATTTTGGCCAAAGCCGCCTTATTGTCTGGCCCTTGTCGCTGGTAGCGGGTTACGTCATTTATCCCGTTGTAGCACCATAAAGGATGACCCCTTTGCTAGAGGGGTTGCATGCTTCGGCTAATGGCGATGAGCATTACTTCGATCATGGTCAGCTTACTGCTATTTAGCAGCCTGATCTTGGTCACCAACGAACGCACCTCTTCGTTGTCCTGTTGGGAAGGGCCTATGGGATGCCAGTTGAACCGTGTTATAGGCGGGTCATTTGAGTATTCGGGCAACCCTTGCCGAATTAGATCAGTGAGGGGAACATCTTCAATATAAAACCACTCAGAGGTCCATCCTTTATTATCTTTTCGTGGGGTTCCAATTGGGTACCCTGTCCTAGCTATCCGCCATTCTTCGGTGCCGCCCACCTCAAATATGGATCCTCTTCGGAGGCGAGGGACAATACATAAATAGTTCCTCCACAAGTTGAAGTGGGCCTCGCAACTCAAAAAAATCTCGCACAGGGCTACAAAGCCAGAGATATGCACTATGGACCCCGGGTGAGGTTGTGGAGCTGGATCCTGTAGAAGTCCAACAAACCCTGTAGAAAGGGATGGATAGAAAAGCCTGAACCTCTTAGAAGGAAGGGCACGGGACATACCCTCTCCTTCTTACTTGGAGCGGGCGATTTCTCAGCAAGGGCGCAACCCTCGACTGAGATGAGACCGGCACGGACGGGAACCAAATCTGTCGGAGGGAGGAAATACTGCGTTTGCAAGAACCTCAGCTGAAGGTGTGAAACTGAGTAGCTCAACCAATTGCCTGGAAGTGGGCCATGTGGGCTCGGGGATGAACCTGTGAGGTCGGCCTTAGCACTGCGGAATTTCTTTGGTGTCGTTCCTTGAGAAAGGAGGGAGGTAAACTGTCCCCCGCGCCTTTGGATCTATAAATAGGTGTCTTACCTTGAAGTTTGAAGGACGGGCTCGCAGAAAGATGGCATTACGCCGCACGCCTTCTGAAAAGGTGCATGAAGCCCTTGCCGCGAGTAATGGCATTAAACTCTAATGGTCCCACCTCAATCTCGAGATATCTTCAGGGCCCAAAATCTTGAAACTTTCCGGGCCCAAGCACATTAGTTAGGGTTCTGGATAGAGTTCGACGAGATTGATACGGCTCCAAACTGAATAAAGGAATGGAAGAACTCGTCTCACAAGACGATGATGTGAAGATTCCAGAGGACAATCCCCAGCATTGGAGGCTAGTTCGGGGGCAACTAAGGGATTCATGGACTAAGGAATCCTCGGAGCATCGGCCCATTGAATATGGGCCGGACTGGTGAAGCCATATAGCAAAAGGTGATCTACGAAGTCGTGGTGTGTCCTCCAAGTCAAGGATAGATAGGATCTCATTCTCCCTTGTTGTAATATATATACGATAACCCTAACACTATCGGTGTCTAAATAAACCAAGGGTTGTAGTCTTTAGAGCTAGAGCTATATTCATCACCTCATCACCTTAGGGTTTAGCTCATGCTGATCTCGAGGTAGATCTACTCTATAAACCATACTATACCTCCAATATAATCAAGCAGTATCTAGGGTATTACCTCTTCAAGAGGGCCCAAACCTGGGTAAACGTCGTGTTTAACGTCCCTTGTTCCCCATCGATCTCAGATCTACAGTTCGGGACCCCTACCCCAAGGTCTGCCGGTTTTGACACTGACAGTGGGCTATGGCCATGGTGGGATATACAAGGTTTCTTCTTCATGGACCCTTCATGGGTGGAGCCCTCCGTGGACTCGTGCAACCGTTACCCGTCGTGGGTGGAGCCCTCCATGGACTCGTGCAACCGTTACCCTTCGTGGGTTGAAGTCTCCATCAACGTGGATGTACAATAGCATCACCTATCGGAACCACACCAAAAATTTCTGTGTCATCATTGCATTTGCACTCTCTAAACCCTTCCCTTTACCTTCATATGCAATGTTTTACTCTCTGCTGCTACACTCTTAGAATTTAATGTGTAGGTTGATTACTTGACTTGTACTAATTGCTATAATCTGCCCACAATTAAAATTGGGAAATGGTTAGATTTTTATTTGGTCAAGTAGTCTAATCACCCCCCCCCTCTAGACCTACTTTCGAACCTACAGCTTCCAACTAGCAAAAATTTTACCATCAAAATAAAGACCTCTACGGTGATAGTTACCCTCGCTAGACGCCATACTCTCCTAGGTTGTGAAACCAAGGATATGATCTCCAAAGCTATGGAAATCAAGGCTAATGGAGACCAAAGCTCTGATAGTACTTGTAGGATTGCAAGTACGTCTAGAGGGGGTGATGAGACTACTTGACCAAATAAAAATCTTTCCTTTTCCCAATTTTAGTTGTGGGTAAATTTTAGCAATTATGACAAGTCAAGAAATCAACCAAAATAGGCAATTCTAAGATTATAGCAGTGGAATGTAAAACATTGCATTTGAAGGTAAAGGGAAGGGTTTGGAGAATGCAAACGCAATGGATACACGGAGATTTCTCGCGTGGTTGAGCTGGGGTGGACGACGGCGCGACAGGAGCGGGACAAACCACACAAGGTTTTCTTTGACAACTATATGTAAGAAAAGTAATTCTATAAAGGCTCGTTTGAATTGGAGGATTATGACAACCCAGGGATAGGAAATACACAGTAATAGGATAGGAATGCATGTGGAAATCATAGAATTTAAAATCACAGGATTTATGTCAATCTGGGTGTTTGGTTCACATGAATTGGATGGTCACAGGAATGCAAAGGAACATGGTCAAATTAAGTCACAGGAATGCATATGTAAATCTGAATACTTTCTATACTTCTGTAACTCCAAAAATTCACAAACAATAGAGAGATTTAAGCAATTTGTATATCAATTTTATGCAAAAAAATCAGAAGCTTTCGTCCCTTCTGTGGTTTTTGAAAATTATTTTACTGGACGCAAAAGTTTCTATTTTCCAACAAGATCAAATCAACTATCACCAAACATGATCACAAAGGCTTTGCTTGGACCAAACACTAACTAAAACATAAAAAACACAGTCATAACATAGGCATAATTGTGCAATCACTCAAGAACAGAAAGAAAGAAAAAAAATAAAATTTATTCACTGGGTTGCCTCCCGACAAGCGCTATCGTTTTACGCCCCTAGCTAGGCCTAAAGCAAAGATCTAAGTATTGTCATTCTTATTTCTAGGTCCATATGATGCCCTCATGACTAAGTTATATGGTAGCTTAATTCTTTTTCTAGGGAAGTGTTCCATACCCTTCCTTAGTGGGAATTGAAGTTCAATATTGCCTTCTTTCATATCAATCACGGCACCAATACTACGTAAAAATGGTCTACCAAGTATAATTGGGCAAGACGGATTGCAATCAATATCAATAACAATAAAATCTATGGGCACATAATTCCTATTTTCAAGAATAAGAACATCCTTAATTCTTCCCAAAGGCTTTTTAATAGAAGAACTGCCAAGTGCAAATTTAAAGAACATTCTTCAATGTTGGTAAGACCAAGCACATCACATAAAGATTTCAGAATTGTGGAAACACTAGCACAACCAAGTCACATAAAGCGAAACACTCATAATTTTTAATCTTGACTTTGCTAGTAGGTTCCCATTCATCATGTAATTTCCTAGGAATAGAAATCTCTAATTCCAGCTTTTCTTCCAAAGCTTTCATCATAGCATTACCGACATGTTTAGTAAAAGCTTTATTTTGTTCATCAGCATGTGGTGAATTTATCATGGGTTGCAACAAATAAATAAAATCAATCACAGAACAATTATCATAATTAAAGTCTTTGTAATCCAAAAGAGTGAGCACGTCACTAGTTAATGTTTTGACCTCTCCAAACACACTTTTATCAATTTTCTCAACAAGATTTTCACCCTCCAAATTATCGGGACACCTTCTAACTAAAGTTGACACTTCTTCATTCCCTTTATCATCAATTTTAATTTTGCTAAACAAAGAATGAATAGAATAATTATTATGAAAGCAATCACTAGAAAACACTCTTTCTAAAAGTTTTCTTTTAGCTTTAAGCATGGCGGTTCTTTTCTTAATTTCATCCATAGAAACTTGTAAAGCTTTAATTGATTCTTCAACCTTAGGCACAAAAATTTTCAACTTGAGATTTTCTACGTCCTGAGAAATTCTATCAATGCTTCTAGACATATCATCAATCTTATTCAACTTTTCTTCTATCGTATTGTTGAAAACTTTTTGAGCATTGATAAATTATTTAATATTATTCTTAAGATCAGAGGTGTTCCTATTATTATTGTAAGAAGGATTACCATAGGAATTACCATAATTATTAGAGGAACTTCCCAGAAAAGGCCTAGGATTAAAATTACCACTTTAAGCATTATTATTAAAAAATCACGAGACAAAATCCATATCTATAGGCATCACTATTTTGGTAAATCAAAGTAGATAAAGGCACGTCATTAGATCAATAGGAGCAATTTTATTAGAAACCAACTTCATAAGAGCATGAACTCTTTCAATTTATTTCTTCAACCGAATTGACTTTTTTACTAGTAGAAGCTCTTTTGGTATGCCATTGTGAATAATTTGCCAAAATATTATCAAGCAATTTAGTATACTCTCCCAAATTAGTTTCCACAAAAGTACCACCCGCGGCAGAATCTAAAATAATTCTATTAACAAAATTCAATCCTGCATAAAAAAATTGTATGATCATCCAAAGATTTAAACCATGAGGACAATTTCTTAGCATTAATTTCATTCTTTCCCAAGATTGTTCAACAAGTTCACGCTCAAGTTGCTTAAAATTCATGATTTGTGTTCTAAGGGAAATAATTTTCGCAGGCAGAAAATACAGTAATAAAAGCATCTTTGCACTTATCCCAAGAATCAATACTATTGCGAGGCAAATAAGAAAACCAATTTTTTGCACGATTTCGCAAAGAGAACAGAAATAATTTCAACTTCTCAATATCATTGTCCACATATATTTTCTTCTACATATCGCATAATTCTACGGATGTGTTAAGATGGGATGCGGCATCCTCATTAGGAGTGCCTGAAAATTGATCTTTCATAACAAGATTCAACAAATTGGCATTAATATCACAAGACTCCGCACTAGTGGCGGGAGGAGCAATCGGTGTGCTAATAAAATCATTATTATTGGTATTGAAAAAATCACACAACTTGGTGTTTTCTTGAGGCATCACAACTACGCAAACAAGAACGCAAACAAAAACAGATCTCACAAGAAAACGATAACAGAAAAAGACGACGAATAAAATGACAGATTTTTGTGAAGTGCGGGAGAGATAAACAAGAGGCAAATGGCAAAAAATGTAAATTGCAAGGAGATGAGATTTGCGATTAGGAACCTGATAGATGTTGATGATGACTCCCAGATAATGGCGCCAGACATCCGTTCTTGATGGCTCGTGACTGCGTCAGTATTTTCCCCAAAGAGGAAGGGATGGTGCAGCCCAGCTACGGTAGGTATTTCCCTAAGGGATGAGACCAAGGTTGTCGAACCAGTAGAAGAACCACACAACACTATGTCAACGATACCTACACACAAAGAACAAATACTTGCAACCAGACGCCTAAGAGGGGTTGTCAATCCCTCCTGGGTAAAAGATAGATAAAATTGTAGAGATTGGATAAATAGATCTCACGGGAATGCGAGTTAAAATAAATAACAAAAAATGCAGCAAGGTATTTTGGGGTTTTTGGAATAATAGATCTGAAAATAAAAGAGGCAAATAATAGATCGGAAAGCAAATAAGATATAGAATAGACCCGGAGGGCCGTAGATTTCCAGTGGCTTCACTCGAGAAAAATAGCATATGGCGGGTAAACAAATTACTATTGGGCAATTTATAGAACTTCAAATAATTATGACGATATCGGGGCAATGCTCATTATATAGGCATCACGTCCAAGATTAGTAGACCAACTCCTGCCTGCATCTACTACTATCACTCCACACATCGACCGCTATGCACCATGCATCTAGTGTATTAAGTTCATGGAGACACGGAGTAATGCGATAAGAACGATGACATGATGTAGACAAGAACTATTCGTGTAGGATAGACCCCATCTTCTTATCCTTAATAGCAATGACACATACGTGTCATGTCCCCTTCTGTCACTGGGGTTGATCATCGTAAGATTGAACCCATAACAAAACACCTATTCCCATGGCAAGAAAAATCGATCTAGGTGGCCTAACTAAACCAAAGATTCGAAGAAGAATTACCAGGCTATAAGCAATCATGCATAGAAGAGATCAAAACTCAAATAACTTTCATGGATAAAATAGATCTGATCATAAACTCAAAGTTCATCGGATCCCAACAAACACACCGCAAAAAGTGTTACATCAAATAGATCTCAAAGAGACCATTGTATTGAGAATCCAAAGAGAGAGAGGAAGCCATCTAGCTACTGCCTATAGAACCGTAGGTCTACAATGGACCACTCACGCATCATCAGAGAGGTACCAATGAGAATATTGAACCCCTCCGTGATGGTGTCTAGATTGGATATCGTGATTCTGGAACTTGCAGTGGCTGGAATTGTGTTTCATCGACTCCCCTAGGGATTTCAGATTTCGGGGTATTTATAGAGCAAAGAGGCGGTGAGAGGCGCCACTAAGGTGGGCACAACCTGCCTAGGCGTGCCTGGGCCCCCATGCGTGCCCAAGAGGGTTGCGCCCCCTCGGGGCACCCCTCTGGTACTTGTTTGGCCCAACTTGTTCCTTCTGGTCCAGAAAAAATTTACAAAAAGTTTCGCTGCGTTTGGACTCCGTTTGGTATTGATTTTCTACGAAGTAACAAAAGAAGGAAAACGAAGGAACTAGCACTGGGTAATATGTCAATAGGTTAGTCCCAAAAAATGATATAAATTTGATACGAAATGATTGTAAAACATCCAGGAATGATAATATAAAGAACAAGCAAAAATTATAGATACGTTGGAGACGTATGATAGACCTTCGTGTCCATAGGCAGTAGCTAGATGACTTCCACTCTCTCTCTTTTGATTCTCAATACAATGGTCTCTTGGAGATCTATTTGATGTAACTCTTTTGCGATGTATTTGTTGGGATCCGATGAGCTTTGAGTTTATGGTCAGATCTATTTTATCCATGAAAGTTATTTGAGTTTTGATCCCTTATATGCATGATCTCTTATAGCCTCGTATTTCTTCTTCGAATCTGTGGTTTAGTTAGGCCAACTAGATAGATTTTTCTTGCCATGCGAAGAGGTGCTTTGTGATGGGTTCGATCTTACGGTGCTCGTCCCAGTGACAAAAGGGGAAATGACATGTATGTATCGTTGCTATTAAGGATAAGAAGATAGGGGTCTGTTCCTACGTGAATAGATCTTGTCTACATCATGTCATCGTTCTTATTGCATTACTTTGTTTCTCCATGAACTTAATATACTAGATGCATGTTGGATAGCGGTCGATGTGTGGAGTGATAGTAGTAGATGCAGGTAGGAGTCAGTCTACTAATCTTGGACGTGATGCCTATATAATGATCATTGCCTGGACATTGTCATAATTATTTGAAGTTCTATCAATTGCCCAACAGTAATTTTTTTATCCGCCGTATGCTATTTTTCTCGAGAGAAGCCACTAATGAAATCTACAGCCCCCGGGTCTATTCTTTATCATATTTGCTTTCCAATCTATTATTTGCCTCTTTTAGTTCAGATCTATTATTCCAAAAACCAAAAATACCTTGCTGTAATTTTTTGGTATTTATTTTATTTCGTGTTTCCACGAGATCTATTTATCCAATCTACTACAAAATTATCTATCTTTTACGTGGGAGGGATTGACAACCCCTCTTACGCGTCGGGTTGCAGGTATCTGTTCTTTGTGTGCACGTATTGTTTACATAGTGTTGCGATAACCTTGATCTCATCACTGAGGGAAACACCTACCGTATATTTGCTGCATCATCCCTTCCTCTTTGGAAAAAATACTAACACGGACACGAGCCATCAGCAGGCACACTGTCATCACCAATCGTTTTTTATAAGAGTAAGATAAAAGTAGAGAGAGTAGAGAGTAGAGATACACTAGTAGGAGCCTAAGCTACAAGCCTGCTTGCTTGGGTTGCTCTCTTCACACTCTCCCGCATAGAACGACGGTGGCCACACCGCTGGTCACATAACCGGCATGATCCCTCCGCCGCAGGAAGGGGAGAATGTTCTGTGTAGAAGCAGTCCGCAGCGGCGAGGGAGAAAACCCACAGTTGGTGTGTCCCGATCGGGGGTCCCCGTGGTATGGTCTGATGCAGCCTCCCATCGGCCTTCTAGCTACACCTCAATGTCCTATGTAGTACAACTTCATTTTGGAGCCGGCTTGCTCCACTGCCGCAGCTCCCCACGTAGCATCATCTTCATGTGGATCTTTCTCTACTTCTACCGGCTTCTATTTGTGATGAGTTTATGTCTCATGAACTAGTGTCACTACTATTATTCTAATCACACTTCTTCAATATCTTTTTTTGAACATTAAAACAGTAGGAGAGGCTCCTACTGTTGCTTTATTAAAAGGAGGGGCAATTACATTTTACAATTTGTACAAAACCAAAGGGCTAAGCAGGAAAAGAAAAGAAGGCGACATTTTATACAGAGGGGTTTTGGTGAAGAACCAAGTCTTGAATCTGTCCTAGGATGAAAGTATTGATATCCCCCATTGTCCTAAATGTTAGAATCTCCGGGTCCTTATTAAACATCCTCAACAGTCCAAATGTGAGGCCATCTCACCATCAAATACAACTTTATTTATTTGTTTCCATATATTCCAAGCTGCAAGAATTGTGATTTCTTTGAATGCAGGCTTGTGCCAAGCTGTGTGAGATGAATCAAACATTATTTGGATATCATTGTCAGTCCCCCACTGAATTCCAATTGTATCCCAACACCTATTAGCAAATTGGCACTCATAGAAAAGGTGTTTGTTTGTTTCAAGATCACCCAGGTTGCACATCAGACAAGAATGATCTTCTCCAATATTAAAGTGTCTTCTAAGGACCATATCTCTTGTGTTGAGCATGTCCATCAACATGAGCCACACAAATACTTTGTGCCTCATGATGCAGATTTCCATATTGAAGTTATATAGGTTGGGGCTGTAACATTTTTGAAAAGGAACTTGTAGAATTTTTTGGGTTTGTATTGTTCATCTCCCCAACAGAAAATCCATTCGTCAACACTTCTTCAATATCTTTGCCAACAGGGATGCTCGGCTTGATTTTAGTGGAACTGCACAAAAGAATTATATGATCCGAGGGTGCCATGCTTCTTTCCTTCGACAGGTTCTACCTAGCCAGGAAATTAAATCTTGTTTAGGGTTTAGGGTTTAAGGACTAGAGACCCCATCAATAGTCCTTTTTCTACACACTGTCACAAATTTTGTCTTCAGTTGTGAAGTAAATATTGTCTATGATCTATGAATCATTGAGATGCATCAGCTTGCATGTTAGTCTTCCTTTGTATTTGATGGAATGTTGTAACGGGGCAACCTTGGAGTCAGGATACATACATGAAACAAAATTTCAAAGCTTCGTCCTCCCTTCAGTCCTTTTTTATATTCGTATAATGCTACTCATAGTGGGGAGTATCATATACTAGTATCATTCATATAATACTAGTGTATGATGCTATCTTCATAGTGCATAGTATCATAGAGTAGTATCATAGATGATCATATTTATTGCCATGCATGACACAACGTAGCATAACATTTAACACGATACGGTATCTACCTATGTTACTCTAACCCTCTCTTCCTTCTTTCTTCCTTCTTTAATTATTTGCCACCTCAACATGATTGCTATTCCCAAATTAATGACCTAGGTATACATGCACGACTTGTAACCTGAGATGGAGGGAGTACTTTCTTGTAGCCCATTACTATACATGTTGACTACTCACATTGGTTGTAAATGACATGTCAACATGTTAGCCATCAACCGGATACATTATTAACCATGCTTAAGGCATGCTTGCATAGAGAGAGAGAGAGAGAGAGAGAGAGAGTCACGATGCATGCATGCAAAACCGGGGAGAGAGAGATAGAGAGAGAGAGTTGAGTCACATGCATGCAAACCGGAGAGAGAGAGAGAGAGAGAGAGAGCTGCATGCAAATAGATCTAGTGAGCCTGCATCTAGAGAGATCGAGAGAGGAGTAATTGTTCGCGAGAATTGATTACTTTGCATGCGCGTAACTATCCAGCATTTCCTGCATAGCAAACTGGGGCAAAATAGTCTATACACTCTGGTGTATAGTAAGTTTTTCTTAGCATGGGGGCTGCTACGTAGTACTACCTCCGTCTCGATGTATAAGTCATTCGCGTAGTTCTAGGTCATTGATTTGAGGAATTAAATATGTGTTATATGTCATAAAAATTATATCACTAGATTTTGACACGGATGTAGTTCCTAAATATATTTTTTTTGTCATTAGATAGTTAAACTGTTGACCTAGAACTAGGCAAATGACTTATACACCGGGACGAAAGTACTACTACTATACCATAGTGTGTTTGTTAAACACAAAGAAAAAAGAACCGGAGGTGTCGCACGATGTCCAAGATATATGGTGATAATGGGAGGTGGGCCATGTAGTCGCTGGGCTGCCGTGTTACGTACTCCTCCAGTGTAAGAGTGGAGAAAGTTAGTTTTATCATAGAATAAATAAATAAGAGTGCAGACACTCTACCGCCGCAGTAATAGTGACCAATGATCCATCAAATCACATAGACCTGGCAGTTAGTTGGACGGAACAAGCAAACCATCACGCTTTTGGAACGAAAAATTTTGTTTTGTTGGATCGCGCCATCGAGCAAAACCAATGTTTAAATCACGTCTGTCGTGTTTGTGTCTCACCCTCCTCCACCCCACATGCTCCATTGCTTGGCATGCCACTCACCGCAAACCTAGTATACACAAACTTTCCCGCCTGCCTGTCGATGTATCGCGCCATGGAGTACTAGGACTACTAGAAGAGATAGACGAGGAGGGGGAAAAGAGCTAGCTGTAGCACGGACTCCCAAGAACTTTTTTACATGCATGTTGTGGCCGTCCATGGTGACGTTTGAACGCGGAGCAGCCGTGTGCACCAGGAAGCGGTGCGAGCGGCGCTCTCTCGTCTGGCGCGCCGCTTCAATGTCGGCGCTAGTGAGAGGTTGCATCCGCTCTGCCTGGGCATGAATGCAGCGCTGACAGTTTCGGGTGGGAAGTGCGCGCGGGTGATGATGAGGGTTCGGTTTGGCCAGTGTGGTCAGGAGCGGGCGTGGCAGTTGTCTGGACGGCCGCAAACGAGAGGTGCTGGCCGTACGTAATTAATAACATAAATAATGTGTTAGTTGGACAAATATGATTGGATATGGAGATGAAAGTATGAATTTTACGTAAACATGGATATGCATATCTATGTATGTGTGCACGCAAACACATAGTGACGACTCTCGCGACTACTCATACATATCATCGATGTCTCGTTCTCCCTACACACACACAAACTTAGTACTGCCTCATTTTGTTCCTAGGATAGGAATATCATAGGAGTGGAAAACAATATGAAGTGAGATAAATGGAGTACTAACTACAAGAAGAAATGTACACGCACTCACTCTGCCTCCGACATACCCGCAAGTACACGATGGAGCGCATTTGTACATGAAGAGGCAGTTTACATACGTAATAATTTGTCTGAGGGAGTCCTGGACTAGGGGGTGTCCGGATAGCTGAACTATCACCATCGGCCGGACTCCAAGACTATGAAGATACAAGATTGAAGACTTCGCCCCGTGTCCGAATGGGACTTTCCTTGGCGTGGAAGGCAAGCTTGGCGATACGGATATGTAGATCTCCTACCATTGTAATCGACTCTGTGTAACCCTAGCCCTCTCCGGTGTCTATATAAACCGGATGGTTTTAGTCCGTAGAGGACAACAATCATACCATAGGCTAGCTTCTAGGGTTTAGCCTCCTTGATCTCGTGGTAGATCTACTCTTGTAACATCCACATCATCAATATCAATCAAGCAGGACGTAGGGTTTTACCTCCATCAAGAGGGCCCGAACCTGGGTAAAACATCGTGTCCCTTGTCTCCTGTTACCATCCGCCTACACACACAGTTCGGGACCCCCTACCCGAGATCCGCCGGTTTTGACACCGACATTGGTGCTTTCACTGAGAGTTCCTCTGTGTCGTGACCAATAGGCTCGATGGCTTTTTCGATCATCAACAACGACGCGGTCCAGGGTGAGACTTTTCTCCCCGGACAGATCTTCGTATTCGGTGGCTTTGCACTGCGGGCCAATTCGGTTGGCCATCTGGAGCAGATCGAAAGCTACGCCCCTGGCCGTCAGGTCAGATTTGGAAGTCTTAACTCCATGGCTGACATCCGTGGAGACTTGATCTTCAACTGATTCGAGCCACAGCCGAGCGCGCCGCACTGTCACGATGGGCATGATTTAGCTCTGCTGCCGGACAGTGCCCTGGAGGCCGCACACGAAATCGCTCCGACCCTCGATTCGGAGCCGGCTGCGTAGATCGAGGATGGATGGTTAGACACCACCTCGGGGGCTGCAACCTCTACGACTATAGAGCCGAATACTGACTTTGTCCCTTCTGAAGCTCGTGACTCCAAGGTGCCGGACTCCTTGCCGGACTCTGAACCTCCCGCGCCCCCACCAATCGAATCTGATTGGGCACCGATCATGGAGCTCGTGACTCGCTAAAATATCACTCGTTATCAGGAGAGCCCTGGCCGGACTGCGGTTAGGACGGTTGGGATGCGGACGATGAAGAAATTCAAGACCCACCCACCACCCACTTAGTAGCCGCTGTCGACGATCTAACCGACATGCTAGACTTCGACTCCGAAGACATCGACGGTATGGACGACGATGCCGGAGGATCAGCGGAGGAAGACCCCTCCAAGAAACAGCCCAAGCGCCGGCGTCAGCGGCGCCGCTCTAAATCTCGCCACAGCAAGAATGGCGATTCCGGCACCGGAGACAATAATACCCAAGACAGTGCCGAAGACAACCCCCTCCAGCAAGATTCAGTGCAGGAGGACAGAGATGCCAGCCCTCACAAGAGGGCGGCAGACGAAGAGGTAGAGGAAGATAGTTACATGCATCCCTCTGAAGACGAGGCAAGCCTCGACGACGACGAATTTGTCGTGCCTGAGGATCCCGTCGAACAAGAGCGTTTCAAATGTAGGCTTATGGCCACGGCAAGCAGCCTCAAGAAATGGCTGCAATAGCTTAGAGCTGATCAGGATCTGCTAGCTGACAGATGGACGGAAGTCCTGGCGGCCGAAGAGCATGAGCTCGAACGCCCCTCCAAAAGCTACCCCAAACGCAAGTTGCTCCCCCGATTAGAGGAGGAGGCATATAAACCTCCATCACCAGAGCATAATACGGCTGACCGGCCACCTCGTGGCCGCGACAGAGAGGCCTCTAGGCCCTTCACTAGAACCGTACCCCGGCATCGCTCGAACAACACAAGGCCACAGGGGAATGCTCCGGACTTGCGAGATATATTGGAGGATAAGGAAAGACAATCAAGATCGATCTACGGATCGCGTGGGTGCCCCATGATACGTGACGACAACCGTCGCGCCGGACACAGTAAGTTCGGCCGGGCCGAACACAATAGACAAAACTCATTGGAGCTTCGCCGCGATATAGCCCAATACAGAGGCGCCGCACACCCACTATGCTTCACAGATGAAGTAATGGATCATCAAATCCCTAAAGGGTTTAAACCCGTGAATATCGAATCCTATGACGGCACAACAGACCCCGCGGTTTGGATCGAAGACTATCTCCTTCATATCCACATGGCCCGTGGTGACGATCTTCACGCCAACAAATACCTCCCACTCAAGCTTAAAGGACCAGCTTGGCATTGGCTTAACAGCTTGCCAGCAGAATCAATTGGATGTTGGGAGGACCTGGAAGCCACATTCCTTGATAACTTCCAGGGCACGTATGTGCGACCACCAGACGCTGACGACCTAAGCCACATAATTCAACAGCCAGACGAATCGGCCAGACAATTCTGGACACGGTTCTTAACTAAGAAAAATCAAATCGTCGATTGTCCGGATGCGGAGGCCCTCCCAGCCTTCAAACATAACATCCACGACGAGTGGCTTGCCCGGCACCTGGGACAGGAAAATCCAAAATCCATGGCAGCCCTCACATCACTCATGACCCGCTTTTGCGCGGGAGAGGACAGCTGGCTAGCTCGCAGCAACAACCTCAGCAAAAATTCCGGTAGTCCAGATACCAAGGACCGCAATGGCAGATCACATCGCAACAAGAATAAATGCCGCATTAACGGCGACAATAATGAGGATATGGCAGTCAACGCCGGATTCAGAGGCTTGAAACCCGGTCAGCGGAAGAAGCCATTCAAAAGAACTACTACGGGTCCGTCCAATTTGGACCGAATACTCGATCGCTCGTGCCAGATACACGGCACCCCCGAAAAGACAGCCAACCACACCAACAGGGACTGTTGGGTATTCAAGCAGGCAAGCAAGCTAATTGCCGAAAACAATGACAAGGGGCTGCATAGCGATGACGAAGAAGAGACCCGACCGCCGAACAACAGAGGACAGAAGGGTTTTCCCCCACAAGTGTGGACGGTGAATATGATCTATGCAACCCACATACCCAAGAGGGAGCGAAAGCGTGCACTCAGGGACGTATACACGATGGAGCCAGTCGCCCCGAAGTTCAACCCATGGTCCTCCTGCCCGATCACTTTTGATCGAAGGGACCACCCCACCAGCATGCGCCACGGCGGATTCGCCGCATTGGTTTTAGACCCAATCGTCGATGGATTTCACCTTACCAGAGTCCTGATGGACGGCGGCAGCAGCCTGAACCTGCTTTATCAGGACACAGTGCACAAGATGGGCATAGACCCCTCAAAGATTAAACCCACAAAGATGACCTTCAAAGGTGTCATACCAGGTGTAGAGGCCAATTGTACGGGCTCAGTCACACTAGAAGTGGTCTTCGGATCCCCGGATAACTTCCGAAGCAAGGAGTTAATCTTCGACATAGTTGCGTTCCGCAGCGGCTATCATGCTCTGCTCGGACGGACCGCGTTTGCAAAGTTCAACGCGGTGCCGCACTACGCATACCTCAAGCTCAAGATGCCAGGCCCTCGAGGAGTCATCACGGTCAACGGAAACACCGAGCACTCCCTCCAAACGGAGGAACATACAGCGGCTCTCGCGGAGGAAGTACAATGCAGCCTCTTAAGGCAATTCTCGACTCCTGCTGTTAAGCGACCGGACACGGCCAAACGCGCTCGAAGTAACCTACAACAAGACCACCTGGCGCGTTCCGAGCACGCGTAGCAATGCGACCCCAACCCCAGCCCTCGCAAGATCACAAGATTGGTCCTTCGCGTACATAATTACGCTCTGGAGATACCATGCGCATAGGGGAAGGGGCACGACCACGACAGGCCCAAAATGCGGCTCAACCACATCAGGGGCTCCCAAGTGTGTCATTTCCTTTTTTTTTCCTTTTTTCTTTCTTACCCACAGGACTCCGTTTACCAGAGGCCCTGTCCGGCAGTAGACCGGCCGAACTCACGTTGCAACAGCCAGGGAAGGAGAAAGGCTGCGACGAATATCCAGGTGGTCTCCCTTACGAGCATTAAATCTGTTTTACACACCACTCCGCAGCCTACCCCTAGAGGGGGACATGTTTAATAGTCCCGTCCCTTGCTTATCGCACTATTTGTATCGTTCTGCATTCATAGCAGTACTTCTTGAATAAAACAATGCATCACCTTTTTGCTTATAATTCCATTTCTTTCTTATACATATGTTCATTTGCGACATGTTGCATCCGTACACTTTGGTACGGCTAAAAACACCAGGGGCTTATGTTCCCCACATCATGGTGTGATAAGTCCGAACACTTTCACAAGTGCGGCACCCCGAACTTATAGCATTATATGCATCAGCTCCGAATCATGTCTTGGGTCAATAGATGGGTTTGCCCGGCTCCCATGTTTTGGTGCCTTACGTTCTGTTGTATCGGCTAAGGTAGCACTGGGAGAAGCACCGCGATTGCGCCCCAGTTGAGCTGGGCTAAGGCCTCAGTGGAGAAAGCTAAAACTGACCATCATGATGAGGTGAGAGCCGGTCGCTGTTCGAGAGGTTTTTTCGAGTCCCTAAAGACTTATGCTGCTTAGAGCGAGGAACCGGCTTTGTCCGGCCCAGGCGTGGATAGCGCCCCGAATTTGGCCTTCCGAACACTAGGGGCTTCGCCGAAATTTTAAATTATAGAATTCTATGGCTAAGTGAGAGTGTTCAAGCGTTATAAGTCCGGTTGCCTAGTTCATCGTGTTGAGCGCCTCCCTAGATGGACCCAAATATGGGAACAAGAGTGCTCAAATTTATCCCGAACACCCCAGCACTCGTGGCATGGGGGCTGAAGCCGACGACTTGCCATCTCTCAGATTTGATAAACAGCCGCTCAGAAGGTAATATTTTAAATCAACAAGTGTTGCTTAGCGCATATGAACAAAGTTTTCTGCGCACAGGATAACTAAATGCAAGTCTACTCAAATATTACATTATTGGAGCACTCACCCGCAATAGTGCGGGCACCCTTCAGGACACTCTTGTAATACATCTCGGGCGTGCGATACTCCTTGCCCGGTAGTGGCGCGTCCGTCACAAGCTTCTCAGCATCCATCTTGCCCCAGTGCACCTTAGCACGGGCAAGGGCCCGACGGGCACCTTCAATACAGGCGGATCGCTTGATGACCTCAACCCATGGACACGCATCCACCAGCCGCCGCACCAGGCCGAAGTAGCTCCCAGGCATGGCCTCATTGGGCCACAGCCGAACTATGAGGCCCTTCATGGCCTGTTCGCCCACCTTGTGGAGCTCGACCAGCTGCTTCAGCTAGTCACTAAGGGGAACCGGATGTCCGGCCTCAGCATACTGAGACCAGAAGACCTTCTCCGTCGAGCTCCCCTCCTCGGCCCTGTAGAAAGCGGCAGCATCGGACATGCTGTGGGGCAGATCTGCGAACGCTCCTGGAGAGCTCCGAATTCGGGTAAGTAATATGTAATCCACATCCACATGCTTGATTTGCATGAAAAATGCCTTACCCGACGCTATTTTCTTCAACGCCTCGATTTCCTGGAGGGCCTTGTAGGATTCGGCCTTAGCGGCTTTGGCAATCTCAAGAGCCGATGCAAGCTCGGACTCTCGAGTCTTTGAGTCACGCTCCAAACTCTCATGTTTTTCCATGAGAGCCTGGAGCTCTTGCTGTACCTCCGCCACCCACGCCTCCTGCTTCTCTCGCTCAGCGCACTCCACGGCCGCATTACGTTCGGCCACGGACACCGCCTCCTTTAGGGTCGCCACCTTGTTTGTGGCCCCTGCAATACCCATGTTATCCTTGTCATTCTTTTTGCAACCAAATCCTTTTCTGTAAGGTACAACTTTAATAAGGTGCTACTCACCTTCTTTGTCCTCGAGCTGCTTCTTGGCACGGCCGAGCTCGTTCTCGGACCGCTCGAGGTTTTGCTTCAAAGCATTGACCTCCGCAGTCAGTGCGGCAGAGGTCAGCAGGGTAGCCTGCAATCCCATATCGACATATTTTTTATGACTCCTATGTATATCTTTTTAGATCCCCAGTCCGGCTTTTCTTTCCGAACAATGAACCAAGCATCAGGGGCTACTGTCTATGTTGTACTATTTTACATATATTAATATTCTTACCTCAAAGCCTAGTAGAAGGTTGTGCAGGCTTCGGTCAGCCCGCTTTTGGCGAGCTGGACCTTCTGAATCACCGCACTCAGGACAGTGCGGTGTCCCTCCTCGATGGAAGCGCCGTTGAGCGCCTCCAGCAAGTTATCCGGCGCCTCCGGTTAGACGGAGGCCGCCGGTGCCACGGTCTTGCCCTTCTTACGAAGGGACCGCCCGCGCAGACTCTGGAGCCACTACAGGTTCCGGTGCGGAGTCCGGCACGAAGTCCGGGAGGTTGCCCTGTGCCACCTCCGGGTCCTCCTCCTCTGGATGGGTCCCTCTGTGGGATCCCACCTCGACGTTGTCAGCATCGCGGGGAGAAGAGGCGGTTGGAAGTGAAGTGCTGTTCACATCTAACGAGCCCAAGGACCCGCTCGACGAAGTGGGAAGATCATCCTTGGGCGGACCGCAGGGTTGTATGCGGCATTAGAAAGACACCAAGTGGCAAAAAGAAAAATCATGAAGTCATTCGAGAGTCCGGATACTTACGATCTCGCTAGGGGCTTGGCCCTTGGAGGCCAATCCTCGTCGTCGTCACCGGCGTTGGTGGAACAGTCCGGGGGAAGAGTACTTCCCTTCTTGGACCCTTCGGCCTCCCTAGCTAGGGAGGCCTTCCTTTTCTTCCCTCCCCCCCTGGGGGAGAGACCTTTTTCTTCTCCTCGTCCTTGGGGGAGGAGTCCGCCTCAGAGTCATCGGACACTTGAAAACGGGAACTCTTTCGAGTACCCGTGGCCTCCTTCTTGGCCTTCTTCTCCGGCACCACATGGGGTGCCGGAACCAGCAGCCCTGCCAGATGGGCATCCACTGGGTCTTCTGGCAAGGGGGCCGGACAGTTAGTCTGCTCGGCCTTCTTCAGCCAGTCCTGTCAAAGGAAAGGGAGTTTAGATCCCGCATAGAGTCAAACTATGGAAAACAAGTCTCCCGTAAAAGGGTAAAATCATTTACCTCGTCAGCCCGATGCTGCGAGCGGAACCCGCGATCTTCGGTAGCGGATGCGGGGGCCTCGGCGCCCTTAAAAAGCACCTTCCAGGCATCTTCGTACCTAGTGTCGAAGAGCCCGCTCAAGGTTCGGTGCTGAGCCAGATCGAACTCCCACAATTTAAAGGCCCGTTGTTGGCACGGGAGGATCCGGCGGATGAGCATGACCTGGACTATGTTGACAAGCTTGAGCTTCTTGTCCACCAGCTTCTGGATACAGGCTTGGAGTCCGGTCAGCTCTTCTGAATTGCCCCAAGTCAGGCCACTCTCCTTCCAAGAGGTGAGCCATGTGGGGATGCCAGATCTGAATTCGGGGGTCGCTGCCCATTTAGGGTCACGCGGCTCGGTGATGTAGAACCACCCCGATTGCCACCCCTTGATGGTTTCCACGAAGGCGCCCTCGAGCCAAGTAACATTGGGTATCTTGCCCACCATGGCGCCTCCGCATTCCGCTTGGTTCCCCTTCACGACCTTCGGCTTGACATTGAAAATCTTGAGCCACAAGCCGAAGTGGGGCTGGATGCAGAGGAAAGCTTCGCACACGACGATAAACGCCGACATGTTGAGGATGAAATTCGGGGCCAGATCATGGAAATCCAGGCCGTAGTAGAGCATGAGCCCCCGGACAAAGGGGTAAAGTGGGAAGCCCAGTCCATGGAGGAAATGGGGAAGGAATACCACCCTCTCATTGGGCCTGGGGTGGGGATGAGATGCCCCTTGTTGGGGAGCCGGTGCGCGATGTCGCTGGACAGGTATCCGGCGTCGCGCAGCCTCTCGATGTGCCCCTCCGTAACGGAGGAGGCCATCCACTTGCCTCCCGCTCCGGACATGACTGGAGAAGGTCGAGGCGAGATGTGCGGACTTGGGTGCTGGAGATCGAGTGCGCGGAGATGGATAAGCAAAGGAGGAAGAAGGCGCAGGTAAAAAGGTGGATCCTTATCCCCTTATATATGGGCAGACGAAACTATGCATCCCTACCGGCCTGGTAAAACTCCCTTTCCTCCCAAGCACCGCAATCAATGGCGTGGTTGGTGAAAGAACATGTGGTGCTCCCATGTTTGGTTTTGGTAATTGATGACAATCTCTATGGACTAATGGTTGTCTTGAGTTATATTTGAAGTATTTGTCCATAGGATTTTCTTGAAGTCCATGTGTTGGTTTCAAGGAGTTTATGAGTTGACCAAGATGCTATTAAGGAATCATCCAAAGATTGGTCATGCGAGTGTTGAGCTTATTGCAAGCATGTCTTGAAGAAGAAGGTTGTGTGATCATTCATATTTACCTTCAATACATCATCCAAATGAAGAGAGTTGCAAAGATTTAAGGTTGATCAAAACTAAGTCAATAGTGAATCAAGTTGATCAACTCACAAAGCGTAGAAGATGTACCGAGAGGGATCAAGTGATCCCATGGTATGGTAAGCATTGTCCATTGCACTTTGTGTACTAACCCATGGTCTATGTGAGAGTTCTATGTGGGGTTAGGTACGTATCCATGGGCTTGCATCAAGAGGAAGATATCATACAACCCATGGAAAGGATGACATCAAGTGGTGATCATCATCAAGATTGTCGTGTGCAAGTTCAAGTGGAGCATCACGAATAGATCAAGTGCTTGAATCTTGCCATCCATTGTGGTGTCAGTGGACTTGTGAAGATGAGCCGAAGAGTGGCTCACCCATAGTGGACTATGGGGGAGCAATCATCTAGTCTTCATCGAGCCAACGCAATCAAGAAAGGTGGTCCATCTTGAGGGAGTCAAGATCGTCATCATCTAGCTCAAGTGGACCATGTGCAATGCAAAGGTTTGCCCTTGATAGGTTTTCTATTTTACCGGTCTCATGGTGGTAGTAGGGAGACCGGGTTATATGATTGTTTGCCGTACTATCAAGGGGGGCTCTCAAGTTGGTAGCTTGATCGTATCGTTAGTAGAGAGCTCAAACCCTAGCCTCCTTGCATCATGTTTCTTGGTTCTTGTTTGGTTCTCTTTGTGAGTCTTAGAGCTTATGGTTATCTTGATGACAAGCTTGAGTTCATCGAAAACGGAGTTCACATGCGTCTTTTATGATGTTTTCGGTGTTGGAGGTTTTACCGGTCTTTTCCGAGGAAGGGTTCTCACCATTTTCTTTTGGGACTTTTCTCATTTGCTTATTCTTGATATTTCTATCAGGATTGTATTTTCCCATGTCGTTAGCTTTCCAACAAACTTGGTTTCGTTGAATTCGGAGTCCGTTTGCAAAAGTTGTGGCTGTTTTGGTAAAGGCTGCAGCGGTACTACCGCGACTAGAGCGGATGTAATTTTTTACTACCGCTCCAGAGCAGTACTACCACGGCTCCTGAGAGGTAGTACCGCCCCAGAGCAGTACTACCGCGGCTCCTAAGCGGTAGTACCGCTCCGGACCAAAATCTCGTGTTTTGCTCAGCGGAAGTAGGCACAGAAGTATTTTTTTAGTACCGCTCGCAAGCAGTAGTACCGCTACCATTTGCGGTAGTACCGTGAGGTCGAGCGGTAGTACCGTGAGGACGAGCGGTACTACCGCTCCGAAGGTTCTTTTGGCCTTTTTGCCTCCTCGCTGTTGTGTTTCGAAGGGATACTACCGCCCTAGCGGTAGTACCGCTCCTTGGAGCGGTAGTACCGCTCTGTGCGGGCTGTGAACATAACGGTTGGATTCGGGAGCTCCTATAAAAGGGGGTCTTCTTCCCCATTCATCCTTATCCTTTGAGCTCGTGTTCTTACCCTATTGTTGACCTTCTTCGAGCTTGCTAACTCTCAATCCCTCCATGGATTCTTGCTAGTTTTTGAGGGAAAAGAGAGAGGAGATCTAGATCCACATTTCCACCAATCACTTTCTCCTCTATGTGAGGGGAACCCCTTGGATCTAGTTCTTGGAGTTCTTGGTGTTCTCCTTCTTGTTCTTCCTCTCATTTTCCTCCCTAGCATTAGTTGCTTCGGTGGGATTTGAGAGAGAAGGACTTGGGCACTCCGTGTGCCCTTGCCAATGCATTTGGTGCATCGGTTTGAGTTCTCCACGGTGATACGTGGAAGTTACAAGTTGAGAAGCTTATTACTATTGGGTGCTTGGTGCCCTTGAGCTTGTTCCTCTTGGGTGCTTGGGCGCCCTAGACGGTTTGTGGTTTTTGGAGCTCAATCATTGTGGTGTAAAGCTCCAGGCAAGCGTCGGGGTCTCCAATTAGGTTGTGGAGATCGCCCCGAGCAATTTGACAGGTTCCGGTGACCGCCCCCAAGGGTTGCCAAAGTGTACGGGTTCGGTGACCGCCCCCAAGGGTTGCCATTTGTACGGGTTCGGTGACCGCCCTCAAGGGTCCCTTAGTGGAATCACGGCATCTTGCATTGGGCGAGGGCGTGAGGAGATTATGGTGGCCCTAGTGGCTTCTTGGGGAGCATTGTGCCTCCACACCGCTCCAAACGGAGATTAGCATCCACAAGGGTGTGAACTTCGGGATACATCATTGTCTCCGCGTGCCTCAGTTATCTCTTACCCGAGCCCTTTACTTATGCACTTTACTTTGTGATAGTCATATTGTTCTTATCATATATCTTGCTATCCCATAGTTGCTTATCTTGCTTAGCATAAGTTGTTGGTGCACATAGGTGAGCCTAGTTGTTGTAGGTTTTGTGCTTGACAAATTAACCGTTAGGTTTATTCCGCATTTGATCAAGCCTAAACCGTAAATATTTTAAAATGCCTATTCACCCCCCCTCTAGGCGACATCCATGATCTTTCAATTGGTATCAGAGCCTCATCTCTCTTTATTAGGCTTTACCGCCTAGAGAGTAAATATGTCGACTAGGGGATTAGGATTCTCCGACACTCTTAGTTTCGATGGCACAAATTTTGATGATTGGGTAATTCGCATGCTTAATCTCTTTAGGGTCATGGACCCAAATTTAGAGCGAATTGTAGATATGGGTTTTTCTCCTCCAAAGGATCCCCAAAGATTATCTTTAGAGGATGATAAAAACTCTTATCTCAATGCTCAAGCTTCTAATGTGCTTTTCAATGCTTTGAGAAATGTAGTTATATTTCAACTCATGCCATTCCGAGATGCTCATGAGTTGTGGACGAAGCTTCAAGATAAATATGGTGTGTCCAAGATTTGTGGGGATGATTGTTCTCCCTCCACCTCCGATCGTATAGTCTTCTCAACTTCTTATACTTCACCTACATGTGGTTTGCCACAAGGTAATGACATGGTGAGTAGTGTTGGTCATTGCAATGATGATAGTATGCTTATTGTGGATGATCCTTCATCACTATATTATTGCAATGCTCCTTCTTTGGGCTTTAACACTTCGAGCACTCCAAATGTTTCACATGCTTGTGTTGATAGTCCTTGCATATCATGTAGAAATTGCTTGACTAAATCTCATGATGATATGCTTGCTATGTCTTGTTGCCATGATAAAAATGCATCTATTTCATCGAATTGTTGTGCTAACAATGTAGTGAAAACAGAACACTCCATGGAACAAGATGTGGTGGTTAATGGTGCCTCAAGGGATCCTACATCATCATCTATTGCTTTTTGCCTTATGGCTAAGGCGTCAAAGGTATCTCCTACTTTGTACCCCAATATGTCTCTTGATGATGATGTTGATGCTAATGATGATGAGGATAATGATGAAGAGAATGATAATGTTGCCTCCTTAAAAACTAAGGGAGAAATGATTTTTAAAGCTCTTCATAAAAATAAAATTGCTCGTTCCAACTTCGTGGAAATAATGTCCATTGTCATTGATGGCAAGAAATACATTGAGGAGTTGGAATCTCATCTAGAGGAGCATGAGGCCACCATTGATAAAATGGAAGGTCATGGGCGTGATTACGCTAATGAGATTGCAGACCTCTCTCAAGCTATTGAACTTGAACAAACCACCAAGGAATCTCTTGAGGAGACTTTTGCTTTAGAATTGTCTAGAGTGAAGGAATCTACTGATAAAGCTCTTAAGGTGGCCAATGTTTTTGAAACTAAAAATGCTAAGCTTGAAGTTTCTCATGCTATACTCCTTGAGGATTTTGAGCACCTCGAGAATGGCTCAAGGGTCATCAAGGGTGAGCTCATCAAACTCACCGAGTCTCATGTCGAACATGAAGCTTCTTATTTAAAAGAGCTTGCCAAGTTGCCTTCCCCTCTTGCTGTTAATGATGATGCTTGTTCTACTAATTCTATTACTTGTGAAGCATCCATTTTGAAGGAGAATGTTGAGTTACGGGCTCAACTTGAGGTGCTATCTAGCAATTATGGGAAATTGGAAGAAAGTCATGAGAAGCTCTCAAGCTCTGATGATGATCTTCTAGTATCCCACAGTGCGCTAAAGATAGCTCATGAGGCCATGATTGCTAAGGTAACATCTAGTGAGCCTCATGTGGATACTAGCACTACTTCTAGTCAAAATAGTATATTGCCATGTGCTAGTCCTTGTAATTCATCTACTCACAATGTTGGTACTTCTTGTGATGAATTACTTTCCTTGCCTTGTTGCTCTAACGATGAAGCGTATACTTCCTCTAGTCCTTGTGTTGAGACTAACCATGTAGAGGAAATCAAAGAGCTCAAGGCCCAAGTCACTTCTTTGAAGAAAGACTTGGAAAAGTGTCATGAAGGGAAGGCCACACTCAACAATATCTTGAGTGTGCAAAAATCCCCCAATGACAAAGGTGGACTTGGATTCAACTCCAATAAGAAGAAGAAGTCTATGTTTAACAAAAATAAGGGCCAAGAACAAGTCAAGAATTCGGCCAAGATTGTTTGCTTCAAGTGCAAAATAGAAGGGCATCATGTTAGATCTTGCCCATTCAAGAAGAAGGCCATTAGTGTCAAGCAACAAGGGAAGAGGGCACAAGTTCAATCACATGCTCAACCTCAAGTTGAAGAAAGGCCTCTTCCCAAGAAGACTCAAGTTAATGCTTCGCAAGTTGAGAAATCAAGTGAGAAGAAAGTGAAGAGTAGACGTTGCTACCTATGCCGTGAGAAAGGTCACCTCGCTTCTTCATGCACTAGTGGTAACTTATCCAACCCAATTATTATTGATGATGTCTATTCTCTTGGGAAGGATAAGGTTGGCAATGTGGTTGCCAAGTTTGTTGGTACTCAAAGTGGTTTGAAGCAAAGAACCATTTGGGTAGCCAAGCCTATTGTGACTAACCTCTTAGGACCCAACTTGGTTGGGGACCAACTAGCTCAAACTTGATCAATAGGTGTTGTTGGAGGGCATTGGAGACTTGGCTACATTATGAAGAATTAAGGGGACTTCATGACTCTTATTGTCTCAAGCTAAGTCAATTGAATCATCAAGTTTATATCTTATATCCAATGTGCCTCCTTGCGGTAACTTGTACTTAAAATTGCTCACATTGTAAGTTACTTGCCCCCTTGCATGTTTTGGTTTTGTTCCTTGCTTGTGTTTGTATATGTTGTGATTCCAACTTGCTTATCTTGAGCAATCAAGTATGTGTGTGTTGGTTTGCACATCATGTACGTGTGTGTCGTGCGTTGAGCCTTTATGCTTCTTGTTTGTATCCTAGTTGGCTCGTGTGAGAGATTAATGGAACATCCCATTTTGGGGGAGTGATGTGCTTTGTGCACCTCACAATCCTATAAATGTGTGTACATGAGGAATACCATCTAGTATTGATATTACAAGATTATCTAGTCGCTAGGTGGTATATCTCTCATGAGAAATTCAAATTCTAAATAGTCCATTAATTATCTCTTGTTTGTTCGTCTTATTGCCTCTTGTTAAGTTCTTATTGGTATCACATTATGGGGGAGTAATATGCTAAGTGCATATTACAAACCTAGAAAATGTGTACATTTGAGATATTGTCACCTAGAATTGATATTGTAGATTATCTTGTTCCTAGGTGGCATGTTAGCTCTCCAAGTTGCAATGTGCTTGTGTTTGTTGTGAAGATGATGTTGGATGTCCTTGTTATCTACCACCGGGAATTATTTCCAAATACTTCTTGTCTTTTGACAATTGGTAGTCACTTATGTGTGGTAGAATTTGTTGATCATCTTTACTTTGGCTTTCGTTTTTATTTGTCTTTTCTCTTGCCAAGGTTTGTGTCAACTCCCGGTGTCTTTCCTACCACTTGTGGATCTTATTTATTTCTTGTTCTTGTCTAGTGTTTTCTAGATATAGTGAAAGTAGTGATCCCACCCTGTGCATTTTGTATTCAAATGCAAATCCTATATAATGCACAACTCATGGGGGGAGCTATCATATTTTCTTTAGAACACTCTTCTTGTGATCCTTATCAAGTGTGTTTTGGTGGAAGGCAAGCCATTTCTTTTTGGTACTTTGTGCCATCATGAAACTTTGCTGAGAGCTTGGTTTGTTTGGAACCATCCTCTCTTTGGGAGTTTGTCATCTTTAGTTTAGTGTGTATCAATGGATATCTCATTCCTTGATGTATCTTTAATGATATCTTCCAAGTGATGATTTCTCCATTTGGTATCCTTTTCACTTGGCATTTCCTTGTCTTTTGGTTTCGGGTTTTTAAGTCTTGAGCATGCATGTTTACTTCATGTATTTCATTTGGCATGCTTTCTTTCTTTGACTCAATATATAGGGGAAACTCCTCCTAGTCTCAATTTGGATGAGATGTGCATGAAATTCATTTTCATATCTATATGCACATATTTATGTGGAGTTTGTCCTATGTATTGGTGTTTCTAACTATTTGGTCCCGATGAGTTTGGGTACCGTTTAGTTTGTGTTGTTCTTCTAGGAACATTTGGAGATGCATTGGATGCTTGGCTCACTCTCAAGGAAGGTGTTGTCACCATGTGCATATTGGAGTCAAGCTAGGATGATCAATGAACTACTATCTACCTTCAATTGGTATCTACTACATCCTTCCAATGATATCTCAGGTAACAAGTATCTATTCATGCTTCCCCTTCTTGTATTCAACCTTGTGTAGGTTGTATCTTGGCATGATATTCATTCCATATCTTGTGATACTTGTTTCCCGTCTCAAAGCATCCCAACAATGATCTCATGTTGCTATTTGTGATGTCTTTGATGGTTGTGTGGTAGGAATTCATTTATATACAATAAGACCATATCTAGCCAAGTGCTATGCTTTCAACCAAATATCTTATTGGTATATTTATGACTTCCTTGTGGATATCTTGTTCCTTCGTGTTGTAACTATTTCGAGTGTACATCCTTCTTTGTAGATATATGTCGCCATGATTTTGTCTACCTAGAACCTTATACACTTGAGAGAAATTACATCTCTAGTTGATATCCTCTCTTTCACGTCCACCCTGTCTTTCTTATGTTATTTCTTTGGTGGCTCCGTGAAAGCTTTTGCCTTGAGTGCATGTTCTCTATCGTTGCATCTTGTTGCACTCGTGTGTGGTGAAGATTCTTTTTCTTCTTGCTTATCTCTACGAGGCTTTTGCCATCTTAATTGGTATCCCTCGTCTTGATGAGGCTTTCATCTTCTATCTTCACCATGGGTTGTCACAAGCATAGGTTCTTTATATGCTTATTAGTGACCTTGTGAACCTGTTTGCTAGTTGTGTGTGGGAATGACAGGCCTTGCACCGTGTGCCTCATTCTTTCAAGACTATGTTGATGCTTAATGCTCATCCTAATTTTAGTCTTCTCAAGTGCTTCGCCATGACTCACACACATTATTTTGGTTGAGCCCATTCTTAAGTTGCCTCTTTTACTTGTTGCTCAACCATGTGTTTGTTGCAAGTACTAGGCTTTGTTTCCTATATGCTCACTTGCACTTATTGCAAGTTTCTATTGATTTTGGGGGAGCTATGATCCTATTTTGTGCACTTTGTATCCAATTACAAAACATTCTTTTTTGTGCACAAATCATGGGGAGCTTCTCTAGTTTCTTTAGAACACTCCTCGTCTCATATCATAATATCCTTCATTCATGTGGCTCATAAGATCTTTGGTCTAGTTGGTTCAATTGATATCCTTTGATTGCTTGCTTCAATTGGTATCTTTTGATTGCTTGATTGCTTGTTTCTCTATTTGTTATGTCTTTGTGGCATATCATTCTTTTGCAATCTTTGGGCCTCAATACAGTTTGTGTTCCTCCAAGTATTAACCGTTGGATATGTGTATTGCATTCCACTCTCTTGTTGAGAAATACACAATTTATGGAGGACCACAATTTATATTGGTCTTCTTAGCTTTTCGCCCATTTTGGCAATCGATGCCAATGGGGGAGAAGTTTCAGAGAGTTTTGTGGAGAAGTTTAGAGAGTTATCTCCTCTTGCTTTGGTTTTGTTCCTTAGCATTTGCATCTCATACGCATGCACTATCGGTTGTTGCATTGCATAGTGAAGCATAATTCCTTATATAAACTCTCTTGAAAGTGACTGTCATCAATTACCAAAACGGGGGAGATTGAAAGAACATGCGGTGCCCCCATGTTTGGTTTTGGTAATTGATGACAATCTCTATGGACAAATGGTTGTCTTGAGTTATATTTGAAGTATTTGTCCATAGGATTTTCTTGAAATCCATGTGTTGGTTTCAAGGAGTTTATGAGTTGACCAAGGTGCTATTAAGGAATCATCCAAAGATTGGTCATGCGAGTGTTGAGCTTATTGCAAGCATGTCTTTAAGAAGAAGGTTGTGTGATCATTCATGCTTACCTTCAATACATCATCCAAATGAAGAGAGTTGCAAAGATTTAAGGTTGATCAAGACTAAGTCAATAGTGAATCAAGTTGATCAACTCACAAAGCGTAGAAGATGTACCGAGAGGGATCAAGTGATCCCATGGTATCGTAAGCATTGTCCATTGCACTTTGTGTACTAACCCATGGTCTATTGAGAGTTCTATGTGGGGTTAGGTACGTATCCATGGGCTTGCATCAAGAGGAAGATATCATAGAACCCATGGAAAGGATGACATCAAGTGGTGATCGTCATCAAGATTGCCGTGTGCAAGTTCAATTGGAGCATCATGAAGAGATCAAGTGCTTGAATCTTGCCATCCATTGTGGTGTCAATGGACTTGTGAAGATGAGTCGAAGAGTGGCTCACCCATAGTGGACTATGGGGGAGCAATCATCTAGTCTTCATCGAGCCAACACAATCAAGAAAGGTGGTCCATCTTGAGGGAGTCAAGATCGTCATCATCTAGCTCAAGTGGACCATGTGCAAGGCAAAGGTTTGCCCTTGATAGGTTTTCTATTTTACCGGTCTCATGGTGGTAGTAGGGTGACCGGGTTATATGATCGTTTGCCGTACTATCAAGGGGGGCTCTCAAGTTGGTAGCTTGATCGTATCGTTAGTAGAGAGCTCAAATCCTTGCATCCTTGCATCATGTTTCTTGGTTCTTGTTTGGTTCCCTTTGTGAGTCTTAGAGCTTATGTTCATCTTTATGACAAGCTTGAGTTCATCGAAAACGGAGTTCACATGCGTCTTCTATGATGTTTTCGGTGTTGGAGGTTTTACCGGTCTTTTCCGAGGAAGGGTTCTCACCATTTTCCTTTGGGAATTTCCTCATTTGCTTATTCTTGATATTTCTATCAAGATTGTTCTCTCCCATGTCGTTAGCTTTCCAACAAACTTGGTTTCGTTGAATTCGGAGTCCGTCTGCAAAAGTTGTGGCTGTTTTGGTAAAGGCTGCAGCGGTACTACCGCGACTAGAGCGGATGTAATGTTTTACTACCGCTCCAGAGCAGTACTACCGCGGCTCCTGAGCGGTAGTACCGCCCTAGAGCAGTACTACCGCGGCTCCTAAGCGGTAGTACCGCTCCGGACCAAAATCTCGTGTTTTGCTCAGCGGAAGTAGGCACAGAAGTATTTTTTTAGTACCGCTCGCAAGCAGTAGTACCGCTACCATTTGCGGTAGTACTGTGAGGTCGAGCGGTAGTACCATGAGGACGAGCGGTACTACCGCTCCGAAGGTTCTTTTGGCCTTTTTGCCTCCTTGCTGTTGTGTTTCGAAGGGGTACTACCGCCCTAGCGGTAGTACCGCTCCTTGGAGCGGTAGTACCGCTCTGTGCGGGCTGTGAGCATAACGGTTGGCTTCGGGAGCTCCTATAAAACGGGGTCTTCTTCCCCATTGAACCTTATCCTTTGAGCTTGTGTTCTTCCCCCATTGTTGACCTTCTTCGAGCTTGCTAACTCTCAATCCCTCCATGGATTCTTGCTAGTTTTTGAGGGAAAAGAGAGAGGAGATCTAGATCCACATTTCCACCAATCACTTTCTCCTCTATGTGAGGGGAACCCCTTGGATCTAGTTCTTGGAGTTCTTGGTGTTCTCCTTCTTGTTCTTCCTCTCATTTTCCTCCCTAGCATTAGTTGCTTCGGTGGGATTTGAGAGAGAAGGACTTGGGCACTCCGTGTGCCCTTGCCATTGCATTTGGTGCATCGGTTTGAGTTCTCCACGGTGATACGTGGAAGTTACAAGTTGAGAAGCTTATTACTCTTGGGTGCTTGGTGCCCTTGAGCTTGTTCCTCTTGGGTGCTTGGGCGCCCTAGACGGTTGGTGGTGTTCGGAGCTCAATCATTGTGGTGTAAAGCTCCAGGCAAGCGTCGGGGTCTCCAATTAGGTTGTGGAGATCACCCCGAGGAATTTGACGGGTTCCGGTGACCGCCCCCAAGGGTTGCCAAAGTGTACGGGTTCGGTGACCGCCCCCAAGGGTTGCCATTTGTACGGGTTCGGTGACCGCCCTCAAGGGTCCCTTAGTGGAATCACGGCATCTTGCATTGTGCAAGGGCGTGAGGAGATTACGGTGGCCCTAGTGGCTTCTTGGGGAGCATTGTGCCTCCACACCGCTCCAAACGGAGATTAGCATCCGCAAGGGTGTGAACTGCGGGATACATCGTCGTCTCTGCGTGACTCAGTTATCTCTTACCCGAGCCCTTTACTTATGCACTTTACTTTGTGATAGTTATATTGTTCTTGTCATATATCTTGCTATCACATAGTTGCTTATCTTGCTTAGCACAAGTTGTTGGTGCACATAGGTGAGCCTAGTTGTTGTAGGTTTTGTGCTTGACAAATTAACCGTTAGGTTTATTCCGCATTTTATCAAGCCTAAACCGTAAATATTTTAAAACGCCTATTCACCCCCCTCTAGGAGACATCCACGATCTTTCAGTTGGGTTACCCACGTACGTATTGATGAGATTCCCGGAATAAGGGGAGCATGATCTCTGCTTCGACAAGACATGCCAAGGAAACCGCTTCGCTAAACGCGTTGAGGCGGTATAATAAAAACGATCCGAGTGAAGGCTTGGTTGTGGTGTGACATCATGCCACGAAATACGTCAGCAGATTGAACTTGTGTAAATATTATTCTCTCCATGGTGGAATGTGGAATTTATTTTGCAGAGACGGACACTATCCTGGTGTTCACAATCTTCTACAAATTATTCGGAGAAGGAACCCGCCTACAGAGATTTTTTTACTCCATTGTATGTAGCCTCTTGTTTGATAGGGTTTCTTGCGTCTCTCTCTCTCACCCTCTCCATATCTAAACAAGATGACAGTGTCCACTCTATCTCTCTCCTCACCAGTGGTCACATATCCGGCCAGATCCTGTCCATGGCGGGAGGTGAGGAGGTCCACTGTTGACGTTGTCACCGTCGGCTATGGAAGAAGCGGATGCACACCGTCCTCTCTGAGTGGGCGGCAGTGCGGACGCAGGTCCTCTGCACCCTTGTTCACTGCCGTCGTGTGGGCAGATCCCGCCCACCCGCCTAAGCCACATCTCGCCCACCTGAGGTATAACTTCTATTTGATTTCATGCTCCATTGTAATCTGCATGTGGGTTTTCTTCCATACCACTACTCCCTAGCTTCCCATGTACAGTAGCCAGTGTTCGTTGACTGGTCCAACATCACCTATTTTCTACTATTATAGAGGAGAGGCCACTCCAAAATTTGTCCTGGTTTATCATTTATGCATCGGTGGAGGTATATATGTTTTTTTCTGACAAAAACTACATGGTGGTTGCGCAGACATTGTCCATATACTCTTATTGCTACTGCTAATCTAAAACTATCATTGGTAAAATGAAGCAATGCCCATGTTAAAGTGATGTCCCTTTTAAGTAATTCTACTGTCAATCTAGAGGCGTCGATAAATGCTTTTGTCCTGCTTTAGTTTCTTTTGGGTATCCTGCTTTTGTTCCCATCAAGATAATCATGATGCTTCTATATTTTGGTGTATGTTTCATTAATTCTTATTGACAATTAAAATGTCATTGTTAATCTTGTTCCACTACTATAACAAAGTGACGACACTACTGAGGGAGTCCTGGATTAGGGGGTGTCCGGATAGCCGGCCAGATCCATTTATACATGTGGACGCACATGGTGCTGGCATGTCCCATGTCCGATACAAGTATTTCGTTGTTGTTAATCTAAGAATGCCGGTCGAAAATTGAGAAATGCCACTACTAAAACTAAATTACATTTTTAATGAATGTTATTTTAAGAGAATGTCTCTATAAATTACATTGTTGTCAATGCAACCATTTTAGAAATGCTACTATCCTACTTTGTTTCCATCAAGATAAGGTATATGCTTATTTTTGTGACCGTATGGTTCATCCTCTTTATTGGTCAGTAATTGTTTCTTTTTTACCTCTGATAACTAGGATATCTATTCAACTCATTGCTATTGCAACCTTTTGCACTACAGAAAACACTTTTGTTTTAAGAGTGTTTTGTGCAGTTCAACTTAGATGTCACACAGACAACTTTGCTTGATTTAGTTGAACTAAACAAAACGAGATTGGATTTCCTACTCGTGTTGGCAGATTCATATTTGATCTTGGCTGCCTCATGAAAGGTTAGTACGGGCCTTCATCCACATGATTGTGCAGTGTGCTTTGAGATGTTGTGCTACTTTTATTGGTATTGTTTTAAATAAATGTGATTGGAGTTATTGTATTGCTGACTTTTCCCATTAATGCTTGCTTCTTTGTTACAACAAACTCTGAATCACCCCCTTTATAAGTAGATGGAAGCACATGGTGTTGTTGGGCCTGAGGGAGTCCTGGATTAGGGGGTCCTCGGACAGCTGGACTATATACTTATGCCGGACTATTGGACAATGAACATACAAGACTCAACACTTCGTCCCGTGTCCGGGTGGGACTCTCCTTTGCGTGGAAGGGAAGCTTGGCAATTCGGATATGTAGATTTCCTTCTCTGTAACCGACTCTGTGTAACTCTAGCCCCCTCCGGTGTCTATATAAACCAGAGGGTTTAATCCGTAGGACAACAACAAACACAATCATAGGCTAGCTTCTAGGGTTTAGCCTCTATGATCTCGTGGTAGATCAACTCTTGTAATACTCATATCATCAATATCAATCAAGTAGGAAGTAGGGTATTAACTCCATAGAGAGGGCCCGAACCTGGGTAAACATTGTGTCCCCTACCTCCTGTTACCATTAGCCTTAGACGCACAGTTCGGGACCCCCTACCGAAGATCCGCCGGTTTTGACACCGACATTGGTGCTTTCATTGAGAGTTCCACTATGTCGTCACCATAAGGCTTGATGGCTCCTTCAATCGTTTACAACGATGCGATCCAGGGTGAGGTTTTCCTCCCCGGACAGATCTTCGTATTCGGCGGCTTTGCACTGCAGGCCAACTCGCTTGGCCATCTGGAGCAGATCGACAGCTATGCCCCTGGCCATCAGGTCAGGTTTGGAAGCCTTAATTACACTACCGACATCCGCGGAGACTTGACCTTCGACGGATTTGAGCCCATAACAGGTGCACCCTACAGTCGCGATAAGCATGACCTAGATCTGCCATCGGACAGTGTTCGGGAGATCGCACCTGCAGCTGCCCTTGCTTTAAATCTGGAGCAGATCGTGCCATCCGAGGTCGAGTGGATGGACCCCACGACGGAGGCCGCACACTCAGCAGTGATGGAGCCGAACACAGATCTCACTTCCAGGGAGGTCTGTGTTGTCGGATCCTCAGACTCGCTTTCGGCCATAGGATCCGAACCGCGTGCATCTGTGCCCATCAAACCTGACTGGGCACCGATCATGGAGTTTAGCTCCACGAATATCTTTCAGCACTCGCCCTTGGGCAACGTGCTAAACTCATTAAAATCTCTCTCCCTGTCAGGAGACTCTTGGCCGAACTGTGTCCAGCTTGAGTGGGAAGCGGACGACAAAGAAATTCGTTTCCCACCCACCACCCACTTAATAGCCACTGTCGACGAGTTAACCGACATGCTTGATTTCGACTCCGAAGACATCGACGGTATGGACGACGATGCCAGAGAAAAACAGGAACCACCGCCCACAGGGCACTGGACAGCCACCTCATCATATGATATATATATATGGTGGACACATCCAAAGAAAGCAATGGCGATGAGGCAACGGAGGATAATCCACTTGAGAAGCAATCGAAGCGCCGGCATCAGCGGCGCCGCTTTAAGCCCCGCCATAGCAAAAAAGCAATACCGGCACAAGAGACAATATCACTCCAGATGATGCCGAAGATGAAAACAATCCTGCCCAGCCAAGCATCGAGCAAGGCGGACGGGAGGATGGGCAAGTTTGCCCTGATGAATAGGCAATGGATGGAGACTCGGAGGATGACAATTACATGCCCCTCTCCAAAGATGAGGTGAGCCTCGACGACAAAGAATTTATCATACCTGAGGATCCTGTCGAGCAGGAGCACTTCAAGCGCCGGCTTATAGCCACTGCAAAAGCCTGAAGAAAAAACAGCAGCAGCTTCAAGCTGATCAAGATCAGCTAACTGATAGATGGACAGAGGTCCTGGCAGCCGAGGAATATGGACTCGAGCGCCCAACCAAATGTTACCTGAAGCGCAGGTTGTTACCTCAATTCGAGGAGGAGGTGCTAGAGCCTACACTACCAGCGCATGATGCAGCTGACCGGCTACCTTGTGGTCGAGACAAAGCGGCGTATCAGCCCGGACACCAGCCCGCACCCCGTCGCCAAACAAATAAAAACACGAAGGCCTGGGGCTACGTGCATGACCTGCGAGACGAATTGGAAAACAAAGCAGGACAGTCAAGATCGATCTACGGATCACAGGAGCGCGCCCTAACGCGTGATGATGACTGCCATGACGGATATACTAAATACAAATCCGGCCGGGCCGAATACAACAAACCAGACTCATTTGAACTGCGTCGTGATGTAGCCCGGCATAGAGGCGCCACACAGCCCCTATGCTTCACTGACGAAGTAATGGAGCATTAATTCCCAGAAGGGTTTATGCCCATGAATATCGAGCCCTACGATGGGACTACAGACCCCGCGGTATGGATAGAAGATTTCCTTCTCCACATCCACATGGCCCGCGGCGATCATCTACTTGCCATCAAGTACCTCCCACTAAAACTCAAGGGACCGGCTCGGCATTGGCTAAATAGTTTGCCAGCAAACTCCATTGGAAGTTGGAAGAACCTGGAAGACGCATTCCTGGACTCGGATGCTGATGATTTAGGTCACATAACCCAACAGCCCAGAGATTCAGCCAGGAAATTCTGGACTTGGTTCCTAACTAAAAAAACAAATTGTCGACTGTCCTGATGCCAAAGCCCTAGCGGCCTTTAAGCATAACGTCCATGACGAGTGGCTTGCCCGACACCTCGGCCAAGAGAAGCCGAAGTCCATGGTAGCCCTCACAACACTCAAGACCCGCTTTTGTGCGGGTGAGGATAGCTGGTTGGCTCGTAGCAACAATACATTAGGAAATACTGGCACTTTAGATGCCAGAGATAGCAGCGGCAAGCCCCGGCGCAACAGACACAAGCGTCGCAATAATGGCGATAACGTCGAAGACACGGCCGTCAATGCCGGATTCAGTGGCTCCAAGTCTGGTCAGCGAAAAAAGCCATTTAAAAGAAACAATCCGGGCCCGTCCAGTCTGGACCGCATACTCGATCCCTCATGTCAAATCCACGACACCCCCGATAAACCAGCCAACCACACCAACAGAGAATGTTGGGTATTCAAACAAGCCGACAAGTTGAATGCTGAAAACAAGGAAAAAGGGGCCGCATAGTGATGACGACGAGGAGCCCCGGCCGCCGAACACAGGAGGACAGAAGAAATTTCCTCCCCAAGTGAAAACGGTAAATATGATATACGCCACCCATATTCCCAAGTGGGAGCGGAAGTGTGCGCTAAGGGACGTCTACACGATGGAGCCAGTCTCCCCAAAGTTCAACCCATGGTCTTCTTATCCGATCACCTTCGATCGCAGGGACCATCCGACCAGCATCGGTCATGGCAGTTCGGCCGCACTGGTACTTGACCCTATCGTTGACGGATTCCACCTCACACGAGTCCTCATGGATGGTGGCAGCAGCCTGAATCTGCTCTATCAGTATACAGTGCGCAAAATGGGCATCGATCCCTCAAGGATCAAACCCACCAAAACCACCTTTAAAGGTGTCATACCAGGTGTAGAGGCCTGTTGCACGGGCTCAATCACACTGGATGTAGTCTTCGGGTCTCCGGACAACTTCCGAAGCGAGGAGTTAATCTTCGATATCGTCCCCTTCCGTAGTGGCTATCATGCACTTCTCGGACGAACCGCATTTGCCAGATTCAATGCGGTGCCGCATTATGCCTACCTCAAGCTCAAGATGCTAGGACCTCGCGGGGTTATAACAGTCAATGGAAACACATAGCGCTCCCTCTGTACGGAGGAGCACACTACCGCCCTCGCAGCAGAAGTACAGAGCAGCCTTCTAGGAAGACCTCCAATTCGGCAATAAAGCCCCCGGACACCTCCAAATGAGTCTGAAGTACTCTGTAACAGGATCGTCCGGCACGTCCAGAGCTCGCCTACAATTAAGCCTCCGTCCTAGTCCCAGTTAACCGATGAAATTTGTGCCGCGCGTACATAATTACGCACTTAAAATACCATGGGCATAGGCAGAGGCACAACTACAATGTTGCTCAACAGCCCTAGGACCCGTACACCTTCACCCTTTTCTTTCTTTCAGGTCCCTATCTTCTTGAGGCTCTTCTAATAACCTGATTATCGGACCCATCACGGGATGGAAACACCAAGGAGGCAAGAAGCTTTGACGTACGAGGGAATCCCCAGGTGGTCTCTGATAACGATCGCTATACCTGTTTTTACATGCCCGCATGCAGCTCGCTCTTGGTTAGGACATGTCAAAATGTCCTATTTTGTTTATCGCACTACTTGTATACATACGCCTTGACGTATCATCCAAATAACAATGTAAAATAATGTACAGCGCCAGCTTATTATTACATTTCTTTTTCTTTTTCTTTTTCCTTGACTATTTATTTATAACAAATCCGCCCATACACTCTGGTATGTTTAGTTCGCCAGGGACTTCAGTGTACCCCATAACACCGCAAGAAAGTCCGAACACTTTCGACAGTGCGGCACCCGGAACTTATAGCATTATATGCATCAGCTCCGAATCATGTCTTGGGTCAATAGTTGGGCTGCCTGGCTCCCCTGTTTTGCTGCCTTACGTTCCGCTATATTGTCTAAGGTGGCACAGGGAGAACTACTGTGATTGTGTCCCGGTTCTTCGGGACGAGCACCTCAGTAGAGAAAGCCGAAAACTGACTGTCATGATGCGGCGAGAGCTGGTCGTAGTTCGAGAGGTTTCAAATCCTTAAAGATTTTTTCCGCTTTGGGCGAGGAATCGGTCTTTGTCCGATTTAGGTGTGTATAGCGCCCCAAGATCGGCCTTCCGAATACCAGGGCTACGCCAAAATTTAAAATTATAGAACTTCTATGGCTAAGTGAGGGTGATAAAGTTGTATAGTCCGATTGCCTTGTTCGTTGCACTAAACACCTCCTTAAAGGACCAAAAATTTGGATAAAGAGTGTTTAGATAAATCCCACCCCTGTACTAGTTACATGGGGGCAGAAGCCGACGACAGGCCAACTCTCAGATTTTATAAGCGGCCGCAAAGAAGGTAAAATTTTAAATCAACAAGCGTTATATTGCGCAAATGAACTTGTTTCATAGTACAGGATAAAATGAGTGCATTCACTCAAAGATTACATGCTTCGCACATTGCTCCGCCACAAGGTGGAAGCCCTTCAGGACACTGTCATAATACTTTTTGGGCCTGCGGTGATCCTTGCCCTTCGGTGGCCCCTCCGTCATCAGCTTCTCGGCATCCATCTTCGCCCAGTGCACTTTTGCGCGGGCGAAGGCCATTCGTGCACCTTCAATGCAAACTGACCGCTTTCTGACTTCGAGCCACGGGCAGGCATTCACAAGCCGCTTCACGAGGCCGAAGTAGCTACTGACAAAGGCTCAGCAGGCCACAGCCGGACTATGAGGTCCTTCATGGCTAGTTCGGCCGCCTTGTGCAGTTCAACTAGTTGCTTCAGCTGGTCGTTCAAGGGCATCGGGTGTTCTGTCCCAAGATACTGAGACCAGAACAACTTCTCCGTCGAGCTTCCTTCTTCGGCTCGGTAGAACTCTGTGGCATCAGATATACTACATGGTAGATTTGCGAATGCTCCTCGAGAGCTCCAAATTCGGGTAAGTAAAAGGAAAGTATCCTTCACATGCTTGCTTTGCATAATGAATGCCTTACCCGCCGCAATCTTCTTGACTGCCAGAATATCCTAGATGGCCTTTTGGGCTTCGACTTTGGCGTATTGCACACTCTGGAGGGCCTTAGCAAGCTCGGACTCTAGAGTCTTAGAGTCACGCTCCAAGGACTCATATTTCTGGATGAAATCCTGGAGCTCTTGCTGGACCTCGTTGACCCAGGCCTCTTGCTTCTCGCGCTCGACGCGTTCCTTGACCGTTGTGTCTTCGGCCTCGGTCAGTGCTTTCTTAAGGGCTGCCACTTTGGTCGTGGCCCCTATTAAAGTTTACGACGCTTCTATTAGCAGAAACCATTTTTCCTTTACAAATATACAGACAGGGTATTGTGTACCTTTGTTTTCCTCGAGCTGCCTCTTCATGAGGCCGAGCTATCCCTCGGTCCGCTCCTGGTCCCGCTTCAGTTTGGAGACCTCCGCAGTACGAGCGGCAAGGGACAGCAACGACGCCTGCTTATTCACATAGACATCTTCTGTTAGACTCCTCCGGATGTTATTTGATCCTCTGTTTGGCCTTTCTTTCCGAACACCAAACAGAGCATCAAGGGCTACTGTCTATACTATGATATTTTCTTACAATTTTATTACTCACCTCAAATCCTGTTAGGCGGTTGGCGCAGGCTTCGGTCAATCCGCTTTTGGCGGATCGGACCTTCTCAATCACCGTACACATAAGTGTACGGTGTTCTTCATCAATGGAAGTGCCGCTAAGCGGTTCCAGCAAGTTGTCCGATGCCTCTGGATGGACAGAGGTCATCGGTACAGGCGGCTGCCTGCCTGAATTCGGAACAACTGGGGGTTCCGGATCCGTATTCGGCTGGGGGCCAAACATGCTGCGGCCCCCGTTATCAGAGTCCATGGGGGTCTCCCGCCCCCCATGTGCCCGGCGATTGGGATTTCGCCTGGGCGCGTCTCCAGAACTGTCTCCCCCTGGTCCGATAGTTTCTGAGACAACACCTCGGTGTCGTCCGCATGCCTGGGGGAGGAGGCTGTCGGCAGTGAATCACTGTTCATCACCGACGGGCCCAGGGACCCCTCCGAAGAGGATACCTCGATGTCGGATTTCGCCGGACTGCATATGCATGTTCGGCATGATAAGAAGCAATAAAGCAAAAATACTGGAAGTATTATAGTGTCCGGATACTTACGACTTAGCCAGGGGCTTGTCCCTGGGCAACCACTCCTCGCCGTTGTAGGTGGTTGTGGTGGAGTGGACTGGAAGGAAAGTCTTTCCCTTCTTGGATGCCTCGGCCTCCCCCTGCGGGAAAGCCTTTCTCTTGTTTTGCCCCCCGGTTGGGGGGAGGGATTTCCTCCTCCTCCTCGTCTTTGTTGGAGAGGTGTGCCTCGGTGTCTTCGGACGTCACGTCCGATACAACCTTGCGCCAGAGACCTTTCCTGGTCCCCACAACCTTCTTCTTGGCCTTCTTCTCCCGCACCTCATAGGGCGCCGGAAATAGCATATTCGTTAGAAGAGTCGATTCTGGATCTTCAGGTAGCGGAGCCAGATAGTCAATCCGCTCCGCTATCGCTACCCAGTCCTGTTAAATCAGCATGGAGGCTTAGATTCCTCCCATGAATGTGCTGGTAAAAGGCACATCTTGCAAAACACAAAACTCACCGGATTGGCTTGGTGTTTCGCGCTGAGTCCGCGATCTTTGGTTATGGGTGGAGGGACCTCGTTGGCCTTGAAGAGCACCTTCCAGATGTCTTCGTGCGTCGTGCCGAAAATCTCCTGCAGCATTGGTGTTCGGCTGGGTTGAACTCGCACAAATTGTAAGCCCGTCTCTGACACGGAAGGATCCGGCGGATGAGCATAAGCTGGACCATGTTGACAAGCTTGATTTTCTTGCCTATCATATTTTGGACGCAGGTCTGTAGTCCGGTCAGCTCCACCGCTAAGCCCCAGGCTAAGCCCTTCTCTTTCCCGGAGGTGAGCCGCATGGGGACATCGGATCGAAATTCGGGGGTCGCTGCCCAGTTGGTGTCACGTGGATCGGTGATGTAGAACCACCCCGATTGCCACCCCTTCACGGTCTCCACAAAGGAGCCTTCGGGCCAGGTGACATTGGGCATCTTGCCCACCATGGCACCCCCGCACTCCGCTTGCTGGCCAACCACCACCTTTGGCTTCACGTTGATGGTCTTCAGCCATAGGCCAAAGTGGGGCGTAATGCGGAGGAATGCCTCGCACACGACGATAAACGCCGAGATGTTGAGGATGAAATTGGGGGCCAGATCATGGAAGTCCAGCCCATAGTAGAACGTAAGTCCATGGATGAACGGGTGGAGGGGGAATCCCAGTTCGTGGATGAAGTGAGAGAGGAATACTACCCTTTCCTGGGGGTTTCGGGGTAGGGATGATCTGCCCTTCTTCTGGAAGCCGGTGCACGATGTTTGCGGACAGGTATCCGGCCTCCCGAAGCTTCATGATGTCCTCCTCCATAACGGAGGAGGCCATCCACTTGCCTCCTGCTCCAGACATGCTCGGAATGACTTTGCAGAGAAGGTGAAAGCTTGGGCGCTAGAGCTCGAGCGAGAGAGAATGGATGAGCAGAGGAAGAAGAAGGCATGGGTGAAAAAGGGGAATCCTTATCTCTTTATAAAGGTGGTAGAAACCATGCGCCTCCCACCTTGCCCTGGAAACTCGCTTATTCCCCAAGCGCGGCATTGATTACGCAGTTGGGTTACCCGCACCCGTATTGATGAGTATCCCGTGATAAGGGGACACGATCTCTGCTTCGACAAGACGTGCCAATGAAACCGCCTCGCAAGGTGTGTAGTAGCAGGTTGAGAAAAAATGGTTCGAATAATGACCGGCCGCGGCGTGATGTCATGCCAGGTAAAAGTTGTCAGCAGATTAGATTTGTGGAATATTGTGCTCTCTACGGTGGTATGTGGCATTTGTTTTGCAGAGCCAGACACGATTCTTGTGTCCAAAATCTTCTTTGGAGTATGTAGAGAAGGAACACACCTTGCAATGCTGAAGACAATCTATGTGCCGGACTCATCGTCATTGAAGCCTGGTTCAGGGGCTACTGAGGGAGTCCTGGATTAGGGGGTCCTCGGACAGTCGGACTATGTACTTATGCCGGACTGTTGGAATATGAAGATACAAGACTCAAGACTTCATCCTGTGTCCGAGTGGGACTCTCCTTTCCGTGGAAGGCAAGCTTGGCAATTTTGATATGTAGATTTCCTTCTCTGTAACCGACTCTGTGTAAGCCTAGCACCCTCCGGTGTCTATATAAACCGGAGGGTTAAGTCTATAGGACAACAACAATCATAATCATAGGCTAGCTTCTAGGGTTTAGCCTCTACGATCTCGTGGTAGATCAACTCTAGTAATACTCATATCATCAAGATCAATCAAGCAGGAAGTAGGGTATTACCTCCATAGAGAGGGCCTAAACCTGGGTAAACATTGTGTCCCCTGCCTCATGTTACCATTAGCCTTAGACGCACAGTTCGGGACCTTCTACCCGAGATCCTCCGGTTTTGACACCGACAGCGCCCACTCTCCCCTGCAACTACTTATGCTTTCTGTTAATCTAATGCCACTGGTAAAATTATGGAATGCCACTCTTAGAATTAACTACTGAATCTTAGTTCAAAATAGCAACACTTGTTAGGGATCGGCGGGAGTACCATTTCTATTAGGGATCGGTGGGAGTACATGTTTAAGAAATATGTTGTTGAGATAATGTCTCTATTATTATATATGAGTTACAGTTTTTTACAATTGGTACTATCCTCCTTTGTAGTTCTTTCTACATGCTTAACCAAGGTGTTGTTAAGATAATGTCTCTGTTAATATGATAGTTGCACTATTTCAGGAATGGTACTTTTCTACTTTGTCGTTCTTTATACATGTTGAAAGAAGGTATTGTTAAGATAATGTCTCAGTTAATATGAATGAATCACATTGTTTGAGAATTGCTACTATCCTGCTTTGTTTCCCATTAAGATAAGGTAGATGTTTTTCTTCTGAGAGTATAAGTCATCAACCGTTATTGCTCAGTAATTGTTTCCTTTATACCTATTTGTGCATACAGGGATATCAAAACATCTGCTCGGTTCTCTTTCGACTTTGATTTTAGTTGAAATGCACAAAAGGAGCCAATGTGTTTAAGGCAAATTGTTGCATTATTGGGCCCAGTTGGTCTTTCCACTTTGCAGAAAGAAGCAGTCACTGTTTGCACTACATTAGAGAAGGAATGACCGAGAAGCTTTAGAGTATTACTAGACGCTGGTCACATGACTAGTCTGCAAACCAAGGAAAACTCAACTCAACAGCATGTGGAGTGCAAAATTCACTCCACAAGGAAAGGTATGACCAAGTTAGTGGCCGACCCAGCTGTAACAAAGGAGGTCAATATCATCCTTCATCCACATGATCGTGCTTTGTTATGTTGTGCTAATTATATTGTTGTATTGTTTTGAATAAATGTTTAATTGAAGCTATTGTATTGCTATCTTTTCCTATTAAGATAATGAAGATGATTATATTCTGAGCGTATGTTTAATCAACTAGTACCACTATTAGATTCATCACACTTTTTCTGTATTTATACAGAAAGGGATGCTTAGCTTGATTTCAGTGGAACTACACAAAATGTTCAGATGGTTTGTGTCCTCCATAATACTTGATCGTGCAGAATACATTGAATGGTTCGCTAATCATTGGTCGTCACCTTGAGCCACCGGACTATCTACTTGAATGGAGTTGCCAACATCTTCAAGGCCTTGCAATATATAAATATGAAATCTACCATGCTCTGCAAGAGATTGTTTGATTTCAGTGGAACTGCACAAAAAGATATGTTGGTTAATCCGGCTCCATGTGCCATTTCAATGTGCAAACTAGTGACAAACCCTGCCCGTTCCACAATCATAGGCATTACATATTTTGAATGGGACAAGCTTGTCAAAGTTTAATCATTGATGTTAGCAAGAAAACATTTGTTTAATATTTTGGAATTGGAAAACGTTATCAAATTTTTCTCATTGATGTTAGCCAAAAGACATGCATTTGATATTTTGGGATGGGACGCCCTTTGCTGTGTGCAGTGTCGATCTTTTTTTCCTATTCATGTGTTTAGTTCAGAAGTAAATATTTACTCTGATGAGATGCATAGTCATGAATGTTGACTTATGTAAGGTATTTTAAGAGTTTGTTCTGAATGTTGTTTATGAAATGCCAGTCCTTGTGAGTTTGATTGCAAAATTGAGCTTGGAATGTTGTGGCATGCGGCATCATGAGCTGTTCACCATGCCTCCTGAGAATAATGCTTCGTATTTTTTGCATGTTGATCTAATGCCAGGATATGCATGTTAAGAAAATTATCCTCTTCTGTTGTTTCTGTGCTCACGAAGTTCATCGTCTTATGTTTCATTCATAGCCTATACGACAACTCAGGTAGGTTAGAGGTGAAACCATATGATCTCCCGACCAACTCATCATATTAGGTCGTGATTGGATTGTTGTTTTCCAACCAAAACTCTTGCAAAACTGACGCTTGTAAATGAAAGCAGATGGTTTAGGGCGAAGCGCTTGGTTGGTCGTTTTTGACTGGTAAAATATACACTAGTTTCTCATATTACACGCGTAACTCGCCGATTTTTGTTACAGACCTCGAGTTGTCAGTTACATAATGCTTGTATTTTACGCTTTGTCTCCGGTGACGAGTAAATTACACGTGTATCCTTAATACAGGTGTGAAACAATCCAGAGCTCCCAAGCGCGGCCTTACCGTTTCATGCGGGCTCAGTCTCTCGAAGGTGCTCATAGGGGTCCGATGATCCTGGCTTCCTGAACGGCCAGCAGGCACTGTATCAGACCATCCGTAGGGCCCGCGAGGCCCTCTCGATCGTCCTTCGAGTTGTTGCACTCACCTTGGCGCCGCCTTATCGCGTTGCCAACATGGTTAAAGAACATGAGGAATCAGGAGATGACTTTACTTGGAGAGGATGACAGTAGGGACCCACCAGGGACATAGCCGTACGTAAGAAAGTGTTTCCTTATTATATACAACTATATTTTTTTTGCTTCCTCCTCGTTTCCTGACATCATGGTTCCACACCATTGTCAACCTATATAGTCAATAAACGAGAGAATTGCACAAGGAGCGGCCGGCAGCTAAGACCCAACAGCTTGAGCAGTATTTATTTTTTGAGGTGTGAGCAGAGTTTTATTTGAGCGATGTTTTTGTTATGGTTCATAGGAGCAGGGTATCAACTGGGCGGGCTGTGGCCCATCAAGCCTAGGCTATATTTTATGTCGACCAAATATCCAGCCCAGATATTAATTTTTAATGTGAAAATGGCTAGCCCAATTATACATTTTTTGCGGAATACCCAACCAAGGTCAACCGCCCTGCATTAGACTTGCCAAGAGAATGGGCTGTAAGAAATAATAACTAGGTTGTAACTATAAATATTTGGTTGTACAGATAAAAAACACACTGAACAGGTAATTAGTTTCAAAATTACTATTTTTGGATTTTATTTTAAAAAAAATTTCATTACTTGTTGTGCGCGCAAAATTTCATTGGATTTTTACCTAATTCAAAATTATTTTTAAATTATATTTAATCTGACTTGAAATTTGGGGATAAAACATATTTCGGATCCCATCAAAATACTGGAAATTTTGTTGATTTCTTTGAGTAGTTGGTTGAAATTATTAACCACTAGCTAGAAAATGGGCTGTGATTTTAACAAACAGTAAATGGGCTGCAGTAAACTCCATTAGAATTAAAAAGTCGGTTGTACATTATAACAAATCGCAAATGGATTGTATGTTGTCTGCCACAGATGTGATGTTCACTTGTGCGCCTACTAAGTTGACTCATACGCAAGGCTTTGTCAACTTACAATCAACACAAGATTCTAGTAGCAGTGACCATTGGATGTCCATCCAATGACTATGGTGTTTCTTCAATCTCGGATATTCTTGCTTCAGCCGCCCAAACCACCGCCGACGATACCACCTACTACCGCCTCCCGTGGCCGGTTGTGCTACCGCGCAGGTCTCACGGGCTCACCTATTCCCATCGTCGTCCAGGTCATTCCTCTACTCACCAACTCCTCGTGTTATTCTCCGGCGACGGGAGCCTCACACCATAGCTGAACCAGTGAACCCTCGTACTCCCCTCCACATGGGCATCCACTGATGTGTCTTCACTGGCTCCGGCTCATTCCCTTCCTAGGCCTCGCCATCATCCACCGTGTTGGTTCTCTCGTCGTGGCGTGGTAAACTTTATCAACAAACAATAGCCATCAGAAGAGGCATGTACATGGAATGGCTAACAATATGGACCCACATGGCCTCGGCTGCACCTTATTATGCGAAAACAAATGATTCACCCCGCCCTTGACTGGTTTGACCCACCAGCTACATCTTCACACGCAAGGAAGTGCTTCCTTCATTATACGGAAAAAAGTTTCCTCTCCATGATAGCTGGGACCCACCAACTTCATTATGATCCACTCCATGAAAATATTGATTGTAACAAAGATGATAAATTGTTTTATTTTTATTTTACCTCAAAAAAGAAGAAACTAAAAAACCCAAAAAACATCTTCGCACACAAGGAAGTGCCACCTTATTACGCATAAAAAATGATACCTCCTGCTAGCTGGGACCCACCAGATTTGGAGGCTAACTTGCGGGCCTACTAAGTTGACCCATACACAGGGCTTTGTCAACTTAGTCAATAAACAATTCTAGTTGCAGTGACCGTTGGATGTTAATCCAACAGCCGAGCTGCGTCTTCAACCTCTAGTCTTCTCACTCCAGCCACCCAAACCAGCGCCCGCTATACCGCCTGCTCCAGTCTCCCGTGGCCGGCTGTGCTGCCATGCAGGTCTCACTGCCTGACCATACCACTACTGGCCAGGCCTTCCCTCTACTCATCCACACCCCCTGTTATTCTCTGACGATGACAACCTTACACCGTAGTTGAACCAATGAACCCTCGTACCCCCCTCCGCACGGGCATAAACCTGCCTCGTCTTCCCTAGCTCCGCGTCATTCGCTTCCTAGGCCTCGCCGTCGTCCATCGCCTGGGTGGTGTCCGTGCGACGTGGTCAACATGGTCAACGAACGAGATCCATCAGAAGAGAATTATGCGTGACGAGGCTGACAGATGGACCCACCATCTAAATCTTCGCACGCAAGGAAGTGCCTCCTTATTACGTGCAAAAATGAATCCTTCCCCTTACAGCTCGGACCCACCATCCATATCTTCGCATGGAAGGAAGTGCGTCCTTATCCTCCCTGACAGCTGGGACCCACCCGGTCGAAGCATACGTAGAATTGTCTATCTGGTCGCGGACGTGTACGTACATACTGGTAGATCGGTTTCTATGCAATGATGAACCATGGCCGAGCAAGCAACGACATGTGTAGTAGTAGAGCCCCAGTCGTAGCAGTTCAGGCAGTCCCTTCTAAACTGTGTACACGTATGTACAACCACATGGCAAAAAATATGGCCACGTACATACATACGGGCTAGGTCTCGAATACGTACTCGTGCATACGTACGACTACTACGTCTTGAGCTTGCCTTGGTTTTCCTTGAAGAGGAAAGGGTGATGCAGCAATAGTAGCATAAGTATTTCCCTCAGTTTTTGAGAACCAAGGTATCAATCCAGTAGGAGGCTCCTCAAAAGTCCCACGCACCTACACAAACAAACAAGAACTCGCAACCAACGCAATAAAGGGGTTGTCAATCCCTTCAAGGCCACTTGCGAAGTGAGATCTGATAGAGATAATATGATAAGATAAATATATTTTTGGTATTTTATGATATAGATTGGAAAAGTAACGATGCAAATAAAAGTAGATTGAAAGCTTATATGATAAGAGATAGACCCGGGGGCCCTAGGTTTCACTAGTGGCTTCTCTCAAGATAGCATAAGTATTACGGTGGGTGAACAAATTACCGTCGAGCAATTGATATAAAAGCGAATAATTATGAGATTATCTAGGCATGATCATGTATATAGGCATCACGTTCGTGACAAGTAGACCGACTCCTTCCCGCATCTACTACTATTACTCCACACATCGACCGCTATCCAACATGCATCTAGAGTATTAATTTCATAAAGAACATTATAACGCATTAAGAAAGATGACATGATGTAGAGGGATAAAACTCATGCAGTATGATATAAACCCCATCTTTTTATCCTCGATGGCAACAATAAAATACGTGCCTTGCTGCCCCTGCTATCACTGGGAAAGGACACCGCAAGATTGAACCCAAAGCTAAGCACTTCTCCCATTGCAAGAAAGATCAATCTAGCAGGCCAAACCAAACTGATAATTCGAAGAGACTTGCAAAGATAACTTAATCACACATAAAAGAATTCAGAGGAGATTCAAATATTTCTCATAGATAAACTTGATCATAAACCCACAATTCATCGGATCTTGACAAAAACACCGCAAAAAGAGTTACATCAAATAGATCTCCAAGAAGATCGAGGAGAACTTTGTATTGAGATTCAAAGAGAGAGAAGAAGACATCTAGCTAATAACTATGGACCCAAAGGTCTACAGTAAACTGCTCACAACTCATCGGAGAGGCCTTGGAGATGATGTAGAGGCCCTCCGTGATTGATTCCCCCTCCGACGGAGTGCCAACGAAGGCTCCAAGATGGGATCTCGTGAATACAGAAGGTTATGGCGGTGGAAATAGTTTTTCGTGGTTACATCTGATGTTTTCGGGGTACATGGGTATATATAGGAGGAAGCAGTAGGTCGGTGGACGCCCGAGGGGCCCACGAGGGTGGGGGGCGCGCCCACCTATTGGGGGCGCGTCGGGCACCCTCGTGGCCGCCTCCCTTGTTTCTTGACTTCCACTCCAAGTCCTCCGGATCATGTTTGTTCCAAAAATCACGCTCCCGAAGGTTTCATTCCATTTGGACTCCGTTTGATATTCCTTTTCTTCGAAACACTGAAATAGGCAAAAAAACAGCAATTCGGGCTGGGCCTCCGGTTAGTAGGTTAGTCCCAAAAATGATATAAAAGTGTAAAGTAAAGCCTATAAACATCCAAAACGGGTAATATAATAGCATGGAACAATCAAAAATTATTGATACGTTGGAGACGTATCAACAGCCAGGGCTCGTGTACATGAAAAGGCAACAGACGGCAACAATGGCGTCCTGTTAATTGGCAGCTAACCGGCTGGGTCGTAACGGAGGAAACAACATCATATTCATCGGGAGGCAACCGACTGGGTTGGAATACATCATGTTCATCGGGAGCCAACTGGCTTGGACGAAACAGCCAAAACGAGGTCTGGCGTACCGCAGTACTGAGGAAATGACCTTCTGTTCGAGTGCCTACAGTCGAAACGGGGTCGTGTTGATCGGGAGGGGTGTGGCGTACCGCAAAACAGAGGAAACAGACTTGTGTTGTAGCGCCTATGGTCAAAATGGGGTCCTGTTCATCGGGAGGGGTGTGGCGTACCGCAAAACGGGACTCCATGGGCTACTGTTCATCCACCATCTATTGCATCGCTCCAGCCTCCACGGGCTACTGTTCATCCACCGTCAACTTCCTCCAGCCTCCACCTGCTACTGTTCATCCACCAAGTCTTCCTCCTGCCTCCACCAGCTACTGCTCATCCTCAGGCCAATGTTTATCCAGGCTCCACTGGCTACTGTTGAACCAGCCTTCCACGGGGTCCTGTTCATGCACCCCCAACCGGCTCGGGTGTAGCGGCCTCCTCGATCGGGGTCGTGTTCATCCAGCGGCAACGGCCTCTACGTACTACCACGGGGTCCTGTACATCCAACCCCCACCAAGAACTATTCATCTAACCCCCAACAACGGTCACTGTTCATCAATAGGCAGGTTCGATCAGATTTATTTAGCAGCAGTAGTGAAGGAATCGCTCGAGTCCAGTTAACAACCAAGGGATCAATCGCTCGGGTTCCGTAACGTAGCTAGTGCGATCGCTCAGGTTCAGTAAGAGAACGCCTTGCTCGGATTCAGTTAGAGCCCAAGGCCTCGCACACACACGCATACGTGTAAGAGAGAAACGTGCAAACCTCCGTGCATCGCTCGGCCCCGACCACCCACTGTAACTGGGAACTCCCCGGAATTTTCCTCGCCCTCGCTTCTACCATGATTTTTTCCATCATGGACGGCCCAAAGAATGTCATGCAGCTGCGTCCCCGGCCCGCCCAGGATGAAAAGCCCATTTTTTGTTATGATTTTTTGTCATAGAAGTAGGAGCCCACCACATCTATGATGATACATGGTTTTCTGACAATTATCGTCACAGAAGCACCATCAGCTTGACAGAAAAAATGTACGTTCAACCCATAATGTCACGGATGTGTCCTGGTGCTATCGTACGTCCACATTGATGGAGACTTCAACCCATGAAGGGTAAGGGTTGCGCGAGTCCACGGAGGGCTCCACCCACGAAGGGTCCACGAAGAAGCAACCTTGTCTATCCCACCATGGCCATCGCCCACGAAGTACTTGCCTCACTTGGGTTGATCTTCACAAAGTAGGCAATCTCCTTGCCCTTACAAACTTTTTGGTTCAACTCCACATGATGTCGGAGGCTCCCAAGTGAGACCTAACCAATCTACGAGACACGATTCTCCAAAAGATAATAAACGGTGTGGTGATGATTAATTCCTTGCTCTTATGCTTCAAATGATAGTCCCCCAACACTCAACACTCTCACACACATCTGGCTATGGTGGAAGAAGGATTTGAGTGGAAAGCAACTTGGCAAAGGCTAGAAATTAAGGTTCAAATGATAGGAACGGAATCTCTTGATCTCAACACATGAGTAGGTGGTTCTCTCTCAGAAAATGAATGGTGGAAGTGTAGGCACATTTTCATGGCTCTCTCTTGTGAGAAGAAGGGGTGGAGGAGTATGTAAGTGCATCTAGTTAATTCAAGACTTATAGGTTAAGAGACCGATATGTTTGTGCGTGTACACAGGCTCTATAAGTCAATGAGGAGTTTGATATAAACAGTGAAAGTCGACCCCTAAAAATGAATGTCTTCGGCTGAAGACTTTGGTTCTCCTAAAGACTTTGAAAGTGAAGAAATTGGTGTGACCGTGAAGACTTGATATTCTTGTGAAGACTATGAAGAGTGAAGACTTTTGTTTTCGTAGTTTCATTTTCTTCTTCTTGAGTCATAGGAAACACCGTACTGTTAAAGGGGGTCGAGGTAATACTAAGGAATCTAATTTCCAAGTGATGCTCATCTCAAAATCCTACACCTACCCAATCTTTCGAGTGAAGCCATTTGAAATCTTATATCAGTTCAGTCCATTTCTTCAGTGACAGAAACGAAGATCTTCTGGTCTCTAAGGAATTTGTTCCGACTGAGGAGTTAGGAATTCACCAGCGTAGATTGCCTACACAGTGAGGAACATGATAGCCTTGAGGAATTTGAACCTCAAATATCCGACCATTGCTGAGCCACGTGCCAGCTGTTCCAAAATATCCTACCACCTAACGGTCATATCAGCCAAGGGCATTTATGTCTTATCATGTTGGGCTGCTCCCTAGGCTATAAATAGCCGCCCCCTACAACCACTAGTTGGTTGGCTGCTCCAAGAGAAACTGACACTTGTCATTTGAGAGCATCCCATCCTCCAAGGACTTCGAGCGAAAATCATCATGTGAGGAAAACCCAAATCGCAAACCCAAACCTACAAACACCAAAGTGATTGAGCATCACTGAAGAGATTGTTCCTATGTGGAATCGATGCTTATTACCTTCGAAGGCTGTGTATCCTCCATACGGTTAGGCGTCATGGTCTGAGCACCCAAGAGGAATTGTGGGTTGCCGAGTGACCAAGTCTGTGAAGGTTTGGAAGTCACCTGTGAAGACTTACCACTACTGTTGGGCGAGATCTGTGTGATCTTAGCTCAAGGAGAATATCGCGAGGACTGTGTGTCCGGGACTATGTGTCCTCGACTTTAAATACTCAGACGCTCCAACCAGACGTACAACTGTCACAGCAGTTGGCACTGGTCTACCAAATCATTGTCTTCACCAAGCCAACTGGTTCTATTTTCTCAACCCTTTCATCTCCTCAGTTATGTGTTGATGAACCTGATCATTACTTTTTGAAGACTTTGACTGAAGACTCTCTAATTTCTCAATCCTAATTCTTCAGTGTGTTTTGTCTCATCCCACTTTTCCTGTGTTTACGCTTTCTGTACTCTGTGTTTGTCTTTCATTTCATCATAATGACTATGTTGTTGCTCTGTTACGTATACCTGAGTACTTATTCCGCTGCAAGTAGTTCTTCGCTTAGGAATTTCCTCACCCTGAAATTCCTTAGTGAAGAATTTATAAAAATCGCCTATTCACCCCCCCTCTAGTCGACGTAACGCACTTTCAATTGGTATCAGAGCAAGGTACTCCCTTGTTCAGTGTGATTTTGGTTTAACCGCCTGGATTTTTAGTTATGTCGACTGCAGGTATGATCAAGGTCTCGACTGGGTGTCTTACCTTTGACGGGACGTACTGCCCCTAGTGGAAGAACAAGATGCGTATGCATCTTGAGGCAATTGATAATGATCTTTGGTACGTTGTGTAAAATGGCATTCCCTCAGTCACTCCGTCTCTGAATGCTACTCATGTGAAGAGATTCAAGCTACTTGATTCTCAAGCGAAGAATATCATATGTGGCCATCTGAGCAAAGGTCGGTATGGCAGAGTGAGTGCGCTAGAAACTGCTAAGCTGATTTGTGACAGGCTGTCCAAGGTCAACGAAGGAGTCTCAACTCAACGTGACTCCCGAGTTGATGTTCTTCGCAATCTCTTCAGCCGCTACAAAAGACTCGACAACGAAAATGTTCAGCAAACCTTCGATCGCCTCACTGACATCTCAAATGAGCTTCAAGCACTTGGTGCCACTGATATCACCGATCATGAGGTGGTGAAGAAATTGCTGAGATCACTTGACACCTCATTTGATACCCTCGCACTGATGATTCAAGAATGAGCTGATTACAAGTCACTTGATCCCGCTGATATCCTCGAGAGGCTAAACACTCATGAGTTCCAGCTTTCTGAGAAGAGAGATCTCTATGGACGGAGCTACGAAAGATCACGTGCACTGAAGGTCAAGGCAGTATCTGAGTCTGAAGCTGAGGATTCTGGTAGCAGCCTTCGTGATCCTGAAGAATTGAGCCAGGAGCTAGCAATGCTCATGAGGAAATTCCAGAAGTTCCCTCGCTATGGCCGTTTTGGAATGTCTTCAAGAAATGATGATTCCTCGTCCCGTGACTACAAAAAGAGAACTTGCCACAAATGCAAGAAACCTGGTCACTACATGTCTGATTGTCCTCTGTGGGAAAAGGAATCAAAGAAGAAGAAGTACAAAGATGACGATTTAGATGACTCGAAGAAGAAGAAGAAATCCTCAAAGTCTTCATCTTCAAAATCCTCATAGTCTTCATCATCAAAATCCTCAAAGTCTTCATCTCACAAGAAGAGCAGTTCCAAGAAGGCCCGGGCATTCATTGGCAAGGAAATGGACTCTGAAGCGGAATCTTAGGATAATGTGGAAGAGGAGGAAACTAAGGAATCTGACTCTAGTGTGGCTAGCCTAGGCCTCTCTACTGCTTATGTCAGCAAGTCCATTTTCAACCCTGAAGAAAATGACTTCCCCGACTTTGCTGACTTGGGCAACGATGACTATGCTCCCACCTATTGCTTCAGGGCAAAAGGTGCCAAGGTACTCAAACATTCTCCCTCTGACTCTAGTGAGGATGAATCTAGTGACAATCTTAAGCCTAGCTATTCAAAACTTGCAAAAATTGATGTTAAACAACAGAAGGCTTTAGAAAAGATTCAAAATCAACTAGACAGAAGCGATGACCTGTTGGGTGAGGAATTGAATCGAACTAAGACTCTGACAGATAATCTTCAGAGACTCCAAACTCGGTTTGACAACCTTCAAAATCATCATGACACTCTCTTAACTGATCACGAGAAGCTCTCTTATGAATTTCTTCAGAGAAAGCAAGATCTTGAGAAGTTAAAAAGCGAGTTATGAAGATCTTCAGAAGGAAAATGATTCATTGCTTGCTCAACAGATCTGTTCCGCTCAGGAAGAATTTATTCCACCATGTCTTAAATGCACTGAGCATGAATCTGCTAATTCATCACCTGAATGTTCAAATGCTTCTATTGCTGCAAATTCTTCAACAGTCTTTGTGGTCACAAATTCCTCATCTGTGGATACCACAAGTATCAATGAGGATAATGCAGGGCTGAAGGAATTGTATGTGACAGGCATTTACAAAAGCCTCAAAGGGCATCAGACTCTATGTGATGTGCTCAAAAAGCAGATCTTGAACAGGAACCCTAGGAAAGAGGGTATTGCCTTTGAGAGGAAACTCAATGCTGAAGGGACATACTGAGCAGTATCCCAAAACCTCATGGGTTGCTGCGAAAGGACCTCCTGTAGATCCATGCACTTTATCTGGCATTACCTGTGATTCTTCATATTCCTCTGATGAGTCATTTAACTCCAACTATAAACTGTTTAAGAATCAGAATGGTGAAGTATTTGCTCGATATGTTGGAACTAACTGCAGGAATGGTCCCCCTATGAAGAAAATCTGGGTTCCTAAAAGGTGCCTTGAAAATCTTCAGGTGAGTGTCATCATGATACCACCCATGAATAATAGGAACCCCAGATCAAATTCTTCATCTGGATCAAATTCTTCATATGGACCAAATTCTTCTTATGGATCCAAGTCCTCATATGGACCAAATTCCTCACGTGGATCAAATTCCTCACGCGGATCAAAATCCTCATATGAACATCGTCGTGCTAACACTTCTGTTTCGCAGGGAAAGTCTAAGGGCCATGAATATGTGCATTATTATTCAAACCATTATGTTCATAAGTCCTTGAAGAATTTCTCTTCTTATTAATAAGCTTATCCTAACCACTCTTTTGTGAAACGAAGTGCACTGGCTTCTATGCCATCATTTTCATATGGAGCTCGCAGAATGATGAACTCTTTGCCACCCCTCCAGATGTGGGTGGTGAAGAAAAAGAACTAACCTCTTATGCAGGGTCAGGTCTCCAGACGAACTTGATCATCTGAAGTATTTGCTGGAGACCTGAATGTGCTTGAAAGGACGCAGGCTAATCATGAAGAAATGAATTATTCATTTCTCATGTCCTCATATTGCTATATTTGTTACTGTTGATGAAATTGATATCATATTCTTCACTGATGAAGTATATGGGTTCGTAAGTTGCATTAATTCATCTGCAGGATGAACAATCCAAAGCTACTAAGTGGGTCCTCGACAGTGGATGTACAAATCACATGACTGGTGACAGTAGCTTGTTGATGGACACTGATTTGTCACCATCTTATCTGAAGCATATCACCTACGCTGACAAAGGCAAAAGCAAGGTATTGGGTCTAGGTAAGGTTGCAATCTCAAAGGATAAACACATGGACAAATTCATGCTTGTTGAGTCCTTTGGATTCAATCTTATGTCTATCTCAATGCTTTGTGATATTGATATGGTTGTTGTCTTTGGCAAATTTTGCTGCCTTGTGCTAATGGAATCTGACAACTCCAAAGTCTTCGAAGGCTTTAGGAAAGGAGACTTGTACATTGTTGATTTCTCTGCAGGACCACAGACTGCCACATGTCTACTTGCAAAAGCTTCAGAATGCTGGTTATGGCATCGACGACTTGGTCATGCTGGGATGAGGAACTTGCATACACTCGCGAAGAAGAAGCACATCATTGGCATCGAGGGTGTCAAATTCCTCAAAGATCATCTTTGTGGGGCTTGTGAGGCTGGAAAGATCACCAGAGCCAAGCATCCCTCGAAGACTATCATGACCACTTCTCGTCCCTTTGAATTACTTCATATGGATCTATTTGTACCTACTCATTATGCCACGTTCACTAGTTCTGCATTATTATATGGCTTTGTCATAGTTGATGACTATTCTCGTTACACATGGGTGCATATCATCACTTACAAAAATGAAGTGCAGGAAGTCTTCAGACGATTTTCCTCAAGGGCTTCCACTAACTTTGGTGTGAAGATCAAGCATACCAGGAGTGATAATGGAACCGAGTTCAAGAACACTAGCCTCGATGAATATCTCGATATGCTTGGTATTACTCATGAATTGTCTGCTCCTTATACTCCTCAGCAGAATGGTGTCGTGGAGCACAAGAACAGGACTCTTGTTGAGATGGCTCACACTATGCTTGATGAATACAAGACGCCTCAGCATTTCTGGCCTGAAGCAATTAATACTGCGTGCCACATCATCAACAGGGTATACCTTCACAAATTCTTGAAAAATACATCATATGAACTCCACACTGACAAGAAACCCAATGTAAGCTATTTCAAAGTCTTCGGTGCTAAATGCTGGATTAGAGATCCTCACCATCACTCTAAATTTGCACCGAAAGCACATGAGGGTTTTATGCTTGGTTACGGAAAGGACTCGCACACCTACGGAGTCTTCAACATCAATCATCACAAGGTTGTTGAAACTATAGATGTGCGGTTCGATGAAACTAATGGCTCGCAAAGAGAGCACCTACCTCCTGTGCTAGATGAAATGTCACCTGAGGAATCCATCAAGTTCAAAGCTACTGAGGATGTCATCCCTACTGAAGAATCTGTTGATGAAGTCATTCCGGACCGTGAAGAAAATCACGTCGGTGCTGCTAAAGAAACTGGCCCTGAAGAAACTGCTGGGCCTAAGCAAAGTCGTCAACCCGCACATCCTCGCATAGCAAACGAAGTGCAGATCGAGAAGATCATCGATGACATTCGTGCACCAGGTCCCCTCACATGCTCAAAAGCTTCACATTTATCTAACTTTTGTGGGCATTTTGCATTTGTCTCTATCACTGATCCCACTAAAGTAGATGAAGCATTGATGGAATCCGAGTGTATTCAAGCCATAGAGGATGAATTGCATCAATTCAAGCTCAACAATGTGTGGGAGCTTCTCAAGCGACCAGACCCACGCAAGCACAACATCATCGGTACCAAATGGATCTACCACAACAAACAAGACGAAAATGGCCTCGTAGTGAGGAATAATGCTCGTCTTGTACCTCAAGGCTACACACAGGTTGAAGGAATTGATTTTGATGAAACTTTTGCACCTGTTGCTAGACTTGAGGCTATTCACATATTGCTTGCTTATGCTAACTATCATAATATCATCTTACAACAAATGGATGTGAAAAGTCATTCCTCAATGGTAAGCTTGAGGAAGAAGTATATGTTGCTCAACCACCAGGTTTTCAGGATCCAAAATTTGCAGATCATGTCTACAGACTCAACAAGGCCCTCTATGGCCTCAAGCAAGCACCTCGAGCGTGGTATGACACACTGAAGGAATTCCTCATGAAGAAAGGCTTCAAACCCGGTTCACTTGACCCAACTCTTTTCACCAAAACATATGATGATGAATTATTCGTGTGCCATATATAGGTTGATGATATTATCTTTGGTTGTACTAACCAACATTACAGTGATAAATTTGCCTATACAATGAGTGAAGAATATCAAATGTCTATGATGGGAGAATGAAATTCTTCTTAGGTCTTCAGATTCGTCAACAATACAATGTGTCGGTGGGAAGCGACATCTATGGGATCACAAGAACCCCTACTACGGTTGCGGGGCGCGGGGTTGTGAGAAGAGCAGGATTAGCAGTCAGCACAAGGATCGTTTACCCAGGTTCGGGCCGCGAGGATGCGTAAAACCCTAGTCCTGCTTGGTGGATGTATTAAGGGTTCTTGAGCTCTTGAACTAGCTACGGTGGCTATGTGGTTCCAAAGAGCTGAATCCCTCTCCAGTACGCCATGGGCCTCCTTTTATAGGCGAAAGGGGCTGCCACAGTGGCACACAGGAGGTTGAAAGGCCTATAGTGCTATGAGCTTATCCCTCGCATTACAGGACAAGACACATTTAATGTGCAGCTTAGGTGCCCCCTCGCTTTATCGGGGACAGGGGCGAGGCCCGTCCCGTCCATTGCTGCTTCTCCTTGCTTTGACACACGCCCTGGCCAGCGATGCATGCGGCGCCATGTAGGAAGGTAAGCAGCTGAGGTGGCACGGTGGTGGAGCCTCCATGAAGATCTGCATGCCGCCACGCAGGTGTGTGCTGAGTTGGCCTGGAAGCTGCATGTTGCCACGCAGGTGCCTGCCCAGCTGGTTGGGCTAGCAGCTGCATGTGAACGGCGGTGGGGACTTGGCTGGTGCGGGCCTGGCTGTGGCCCCGCCGACGCCCTTGGCAAGGGTCTTGGCGGGTGGCCCGGAAGGGCCTTGCCGTGGCGCACTGTCTTCCCCGGCAAGGATCTTGCCGTGGGTCTTGTGGGTTTCTTTGGCAAGAATCTTGATGAGGATTGTTCCCTCCCAATCCTCATTTGATCTTGAATATTCTTTGTCTTAACAAAGATCTGCATACCACCATGGAGGTGCCTCCCGAGCCGTGGCCCAACGCAGTTGATGGTGTTGGAGGCTGTGAGTTCGAGGGTAGCTGACTCCGCTGGTGTGGGCGAGCCGCCCTGGCAAGGGCCTTGCCGGGGCTACTGAGGCTGCCCCCGGCAAGGGTCTTTCCGGGGAAACCTGCTTCGTCCATATGCACTTTGTGGCCTTGGCCCTTGATGTTGGCTTGTTTGCCTTGTGCCTTCAGCTTCTCTCCAGCTCCCCTCCTTTGCCCTGCTATGTTCGGCCATGGCGCGTGGCTCCGACTGCCCGTGCGCAAGTAAAGGGGTCAAAAGGAGAGCCCCTACTTTTGTACACCGACAGGAGCCCCCGGGCCTGGGCCACACATAAGCGCGACACATTGTTGGGCCACGCGCAGAACGGTGCGCGGGCAGGCGGGGCGGATTTCATCATGGTAACTATTTCGTCTGCTGTGCTTCCCCATGACCCGCGTTGAATGCGCGAAGTGGGGGTCGCGTGTGTGTGCGTGAGCAAAGCACGCTGGCGTCATCTTGCGGTGGACAGTAAAGAGGCGGCTTGCGTGTCTCCTTGAGGCCACAGGGCCACTGCTCATTTACCGCCCTTACTCGGGAAACGTCGCTCCACGCGTCCCATTGCGCCCATCTCTTGCGCCACGTTCGCTGCATGCATGATGCAGAGGAATGACAGGCGCGCGGATATGGGAAGTTGCACATGCGTGGGTTGATTCCCACGCGCCTTTAATTGAGTGGGGAGGGCGGTCGACGGCCCCGCCCGTTGTCACTTCAATGGGCCAAATTGGCCGAGAGGGGCGGCCGAGCCTCACCCCCGCCCCTTTATATAGAGGGGAGTGGGAGGAACGGCGCCTCTCAACCCTTCGTCATCTGCTTCTCCCCATTCCCGCTTCCTCTTTCCTTCTTGTAAGTGCATCTAGTGGCCCTTAGTGATTTTGGTGTATTGAAGACTTATAGGTTAAGGGACTAATGCGTTTGTGAGTGTACACAGGTCTATAAGTCTATGAGGAGTTTGATATTTACAGAGAAAGTCGACCCCTAAAAATGAAGTTCTTCAACTGAAGACTTTGATATTCTGAAGACTTTCTGAAGACTTTGAAAGTGAAGAAATTGGTGTGACCTTGAAGACTTGGTATTCATTTCTGGAACATGAAGCATGAAGACTTTTGTTTTCGTAGTTTCATTTTCTCTTTCTTGAGTCATAGGAAACACCGTACTGTTAAAGGGGGTCGAGGAAATACTAAGGAAAAATTTCCATGTGATGCTCAACTCAAAATCCTACACCTACCAATCCCTTCGAGTGAAGCCTTTGGAAATCTCATACAGTTCAGCCACTTTCTTCAGTGACAGAGACGAAGTTCTTCTGGTCGCTGATGAATTTGTTCTGACTGAGGAGTTAGGAATTCGCCAGTGCGAATTACCTACATAGTGAGGAACATGATAGCCCTGAGGAATTTGAGAGTCAAATTTCCGACCGTTGCTGTGCTGCGCGCCAGCTGTCCCAAAATATCTTATCCACCTAACGGTCATATCATTGAGGGGCATTTATGTCTTATCATGTCGGGCTGCTCCCTAGGCTATAAATAGCCGCACCCTACAACCACTAGCTGGTTGGATGCTCCGAGAGAACTTGACACTTGTCATTTGAGAGCAACCCATCCTCCGAGGACTTCGAGCAAAAATCATCAAGTGAGGAAAATCCCAAAGCCAAACACCTACAAACCCCAAAGTGATTGAGCATCACTGAAGAAATTGATCCTGCGTGGATCAGACGCTTGTTACCTTTGAAGATTGTGCTTCTTCCAGACGGTTAGGCGTCAAGGTCTAGAGCATCCAAGAGGAATTGTGGATCGCCGAGTGACCAAGTATGTGAAGGTTTGGAAGTCGCCTGAAGACTTACCACGAGTAATTGGACGGGATCTGTGTGATCTTAGTTCAAGGAGAATACGGTGAAGACTGGGTGTCCTGAGCTGCGTGCTCAGAGACTGGGTGTCCGGGACTGCGTGTCCTCGAGTTTAAATACTCAGCCGCTCCAACCAGACGTACAACTGAGACAGCAGTTGGAACTGGTCTACCAAATCATTGTCTTCACCAACCTACTGGTTCTATTTCCTCAACCCTTTCATTTTCTCATTACTGTGTTGAGTGTTTGTTCATATCTGTGTTTGAAGACTTTGACTGAAGACTTTCTCAATTTCCTCAGTTCAATTTCTCCAGTCTGTATGTCTTCATCTTGTGTTATCCTGTGATTACACTTTCTGTACTCTGTGCTAGTCTTCATTTCATCATGATGACCATGCTTGTATTCTGTCATGCTTACTTCTGAGTACTTATTCCGCTGCTAATAGTTCTTCGCTAAGGAATTTCCTCACCGGCAAATTCCTTAGTGAAGAATTCATAAAAATCGCCTATTCACTCCCCCTCTAGTCGATATAACGCACTTTCAATTGGTATCAGAGCAAGGTACTCCCTTGTTCTATGTGATTTTGGTTTAACCGCCTGGAGTTTTAGTTATGTCGACCGCAGGTATGATCAAGGTCTCGGCTGGGTGTCCTACCTTTGATGGAACGGACTACCCCTACTGGAAAAACAAGATGCGAATGCATCTTGAGGCAATTGACAACGATCTCTGGTATGTTGTGGAAAATGGTGTTCCCTCTGTTTCACCCTCACTGAACGCTACCGATGTGAAGAGATTCAAGCAACTCGATTCTCAAGCGAAGAATATCATATGTGGCCATCTAAGTAAAGGACAGTATGGAAGAGTGAGTGCTTTGGAAACTGCTAAGCTTATCTGGGATAGGCTGTCCAAAGTGAATGAAGGAGTCTCAACTCAGCATGACTCTCGAGTTGATGTTCTTCGGAATCTCTTCAACCGCTTCAAAAGACTCGACAATGAAAATGTCCAACAAACCTTCGATTGCCTCACTGACATCTCAAATGAGCTTCAAGCCCTCGGTGCCACTGACATCACTGACCATGAGGTGGTGAAGAAACTGTTGAGATCGCTTGATTCCTCATTTGATACTCTGGGTCTGATGATACAAGAATGGGCTGACTACAAGTCTCTTGATCCTGCAGATATCCTCGAAAGGCTAATACCACGAGTTCCAGCTTGCTGAAAAGAGAGATCTCTATGGTTCGAGCTATGGCAAACCACGTGCTCTGAAGGCCAAGGTTGTGTCTGAGTCTGAATGTGAGGACTCTGGTAGTAGCCTTGGTGATCCTGAAGAACTGAGCCAGGAGCTAGCACTGCTCGTGAAGAATTCCAGAAGTTCTCAAGACATGGTCGCTTTGGAAAATCCTCAAGAAGCAGTGATTCCACATCAAGTGACTATAAGAGAAGGCTATTGAGGGAGTCCCGGATTAGGGGGTGTCTGGATAGCCGGACTACCATTAGCGGCCGAACTATCATCGGCCGGACTATCATCATCAACCGGACTCCAAGACTATGAAGATACAAGATTGAAGACTTTGTCCCGTGTCCGGATGGGACTTTCCTTGGCATGGAAGGCAAGCTTGGCGATACAGATATGTAGATCTCCTACCATAGTAACCGACTCTATGTAACCCTAGCGCTCTTCGGTGTCTATATAAACCGGTTGGCTCTAGTCCGTAGGACAACAACAACCATTACAATCATACCATAGGCTAGCTTCTAGGGTTTAGCCTCCTTGATCTTGTGGTAGATCCACTCTTGTAAACATCCACAATATCAATATCAATCAAGCAGGACGTAGGGTTTTACCTCCATCAAGAGGGCCCGGACCTGGGTAAAACATCGTGTCCCTTGTCTCCTGTTACCATCCGCCTAGACGCACAGTTCGGGACCCCCTACCCGAGATCCGCCGGTTTTGACACCGACATTGGTGCTTTCATTGAGAGTTCCTCTGTGCCGTCACCGATAGGAAGGATGCCTCTTCCCGTCTTCAAAGACGGCATCTTCGCCAATGGAGCCTTGGCCGCCGGCCAAACTATCCGGCTAGGAGGTTTTCTTATGACCGCCTGTCCGGCCACCGCTCCAACGATGACCTCTCATGTCATCGAGAGCAATCTTCACATCAACTCAGAATTCGCCGAGCAGTTAGATCCAGCAGAGCTCTCGTCTGTAAACGAACTCTTGGATCGGATCGCCGCCCTGGGAGTCGCTACAGACTACAATCGGATCGGGCTTAAAACCGATCTGAGAGAGATTAACTCTCCCCAGGTTACCCACCACGTCACGGTGGTAGAGGAACATCGCGACGATCCTTCTCCCATATTGAAAACTAGTCGTGTCTGGGTTACCGAACCCTCCATGCCGGATTCCCGCGGAGGAGCGGATTCCGATCAAGCACTAAACATAAAGTCAGGCATCGGACCGGACTCGTTGGACAACATTCCACTTTCCAAGCTTCCAAATTCGGAAACTTCTCAGCCCTTGAGCCTCGAGATGGGCAGGGTCCCGGACTCAATTAGGCCCGCCCGTCCAGATATATGCGATCTATCTCTAATCCGGCAAGAGCCAGCCAAAACAGTACATCATTACTGGGCTAGATTCCTCCTGGTCATGGACCGGATAAAGGACTGCCGAGAGGAAAACGCAATCTCGATCTTTTGCAACAATTGCACGGACAGGGGAATCTTGAACGCCGTCAGCCAACATGAAATCACACGTTTCGCCGACTTGGCATCCATAGTGCGAAAGTACTGTGCCATAGAAAGTTTCCGGAAAACCGAAGATAGGTTTTGGGATAATCCGGCCCCGAACATAGCCCCAGTCCGCAACAAAAGGGTGCATTACACTCAGGCACCAAGTACAAGAACCAAAAAACAGAAGCCCCTTAAAGGGAACGGAACCGTACTGGAGGGATGGCTCAGCAAACCCTGTACAATTCACAGTGCCAAGGGCGCCACCCCAACACATAGCCTTCGTGCATGTTGGATATTACGGCAGGTGGCCAAAAGTGGCGAGGAGCTTCTAGCCCCGTGAAACCACACCAACAATACCGGTACGGTATCAATAGTCTTCGAGACTTTCGCATCAAACAATATGCGGAAACGAACGATCCACAGCCTTGCCGAAGTCTACCAAGTAGCAACAACAAATCCTTGGAGCGACGCGGCCATCACCTTCAACGCCAGCGACGAACCTAAATTCCGAACAGCCCGAGCACCAGCCGCATTGGTCCTCAGTCCAATAGTGGACGGCTTTCGACTTACCAAGGTACTCATGGATGGCGGCAGCGGATTGAACCTCATTTACGAGGAAACTCTTCAAAAAATGGAAATAGACTGGAGCCGCATTGAGCGAAGCAGTACAACCTTCAGAGGAATAATCCCTAGCCGGGAAGCACGCTGCACCGGAAAAATCACACTCGATGTGGTGTTCGGCTCGCCGGATAATTACAGGTCCGAAGAAATCACGTTCCAAGTGGCCCCGCTCAGCAGCAGATACCACGCTATATTAGGACGAGAGGCGTTCACAATTTTCCAAGCGGTACCCTATTACGGGTACATGAAGCTCAAAATGCCTGGGCCCAGCGGGATAATCACTCTCGTTAGTAATCCAGACATAGCACTCCGCGCCGAAAACAAAACAGCCGCATTAGCCCTGGAGGCACTATCCGAAGCCCTAGCGGCAGAGGAACTCACCGCGCTGCGTGCTATGGTGCACAAAGACGACGTGATACTCGATAAGAGATCCAAGTCCACCTCCTTTAAACTAGCGGACAAAATTATAAAATTCCAGGTCCACCCAACGGACCCGACAAAGACGGCCTCCATCGGGGCACAGTTGAACCCTAGTGTAGACGCCGCGCTGCGAGAATTCCTTCGGGAAAATTGGGACATTTTCGCCTGGCATCCTTCAGATATGCCAGGAATCTCTCGCAGGCTGGCAGAGCATAGCCTAAACATCCTAAAAGGGTTCAAGCCAGTCAAACAGGCTCTTCGACGATTTTCTGAACCCAAAAGACAGGCAATGGGAGAAGAACTAGCCAAACTATTGGAAGCCGGATTCATCAGAGACATCAAACATCCGGATTGGCTAGCAAACCTGGTAATGGTACCAAAGAAGGAAAGATCCTGGCGCCTATGTGTCGATTTCAAAGACCTAAATAAAGCCTGCCCAAAGGATCCCTTCCCCCTCCCCCGCATCGACCAAATCATAGATGCCACTGCAGGGCACGATTCATTGTGCTTCCTGGACGCATACTCCGTCTATCATCAAATCAAGATGGCAGAAGCGTATCAAGCCGCAACGGCGTTCATTACTCCATATGGACCATTCTGCTTCAACACGATGCCCTTCGGACTTCAAAACGCCGGCGCAACATATCAGCGCATGATTCAGACATGTCTGACAACCTCCGAGCATATGACATCAAGCTGAATCCGGAACAATGCATTTTCGGCGTACCAGCCGGAAAGCTCTTGGGCTTCATTGTATCCGGTAGAGGAATTGAAGCAAATCCGGCCAAAATCCGAGCCCTATCACAGTTGGATATTCCAAAAAACCTCAAACAGATCCAGAAATTGACTAGATGCGTGGCGGCTCTCAACCGCTTTATCTCCCACCTAGGAGAAAAGGCATTGCCCCTCCATCGCCTCCTCATGCACACCGAACACTTCGAGTGGACGGATGCTGCCACTGCCGGACTCGAAGAAATAAAGGCCATATTGGCAATGAATCCGGTCCTGGTTGCGCCCAACCTAGGCGAACCTATGTTGTTATACATCGCGGCAACACATCAAGTAGTAAGCACGGTGCTCGTCGTAGAACGAGAGACAGAACGGCATAAATTCCCTCTTCAAAAACCAGTGTACTACGTATCCACTGTTTTAACCCCCTGCAAGTCCCGTTACCCGCACTATCAAAAGATAGCATATGCGGTGTTCATGGCATCCCGGAAGCTCCGACACTACTTTCAAGACTGTTCGATAACAGTGGCCTCCGAAGTACCCCTAAATGACATTATAAATAACCGCGACGCAATGGGTAGGATTGCAAAATGGGCCATCGATCTCTTACCATTCGACATAACTTACAAACCCCGGCGAGCTATAAAGTCGCAAGTCTTGGCTGACTTTGTCGCTGAGTGGACTAAAGCCGAACTCCCTAAAGAGTACGGCGCATACTCCAATTGGATTATGCATTTCGACGGCTCCAAAATGTTGGCCGGATTGGGGGCTGGCATCGTACTAACGTCCCCAACCGGGGACAGAGTCCAATGCGTACTTCAGATAATGTACACGGACTCCAACAACATAGCCGAATACGAGGCCCTCTTACATGGCCTCCGGATGGCAATCTCCATGGGCATCCAATGCCTAGAGGTGCGCGGGGACTCAAACCTCGCAATATCCCAAGTAAATGGAGACTTTGACACCAAGGATCCAAAAATGGCAGCCTATCGCAACGCCGTCCTTAAAATGTCAGCTCGGTTCGAAGGACTTGAATTCCACCACGTAGCCAGAGATAATAACCAAGCGGCCGACGTATTGGCACGCATCGGCGCAAAATGTGACGCTGTCCCTCCAAATATCTTCCTGGAACGGCTGTTCAAGCCATCCGTACTATGGGAAGAGGAGTCCGGAAATAACAAACCGGAGGCAGCCGCAGAGCAATCTGACATAACCAGCGATCCAGCCGACGAAACAACACCCTCAGCTCATGACATAATGGCAGTAATCGCCCCATGGACAGAGCCGTTCCTAGCCTACTTGCTTAGGCAGGAACTCCCCGAAGACCATAACGAGGCCCGCTGCATAGTCCGGCGATCTAAAGCCTACAAGGTCCATGAGGGAGAACTCTATAAGAAAAGCACAATCGGAGTCCTTCAAAGGTGTATCTCCGAAGAGGAAGGGCGAGACCTTCTGGCTGAAATTCACGGCGGACTAGGCGGACACCACGCCGCAGCCCGGGCCCTTGTAGGAAAGGCATTCCGTACAGGATTTTATTGGCCGACGGCCCGGGAAGATGCTCAGGACTTAGTCCAAAGATGCGTCGGTTGTCAGCTCTTTACTAATCAGAGGCACATGCCACCCACCGCCCTCAAAACTATACCCATTACCTGGCCGTTCGCGGTCTGGGGGCTTGACATGGTTGGACCACTTAAAGGGGGAACCCACATGCAAAGGTACCTATTGGTCATGGTGGATAAATTCACCAAATGGATAGAGGCCAAGCCAGTTAGAACGGCAGAGTCCGGACCAGTGATAGACTTTATATCCGGGGTAGTACACCGTTATGGTGTCCCCCACAGCATCATCACCGATAACGGCCGATGAGGTTAAATCATGGTGCAAAAATATGGGCATCAAGCTCGATTACGCTTCAGTCTATCATCCTCAAACCAACGGTTAAGTGGAGCGAGCAAATGGTCTAATAATGAGCGGCATCAAACCCAGACTAGTGCGGTCCCTTACAAAATCTGACATGCACTGGGTAGAGGAGCTCGACTCCGTACTCTGGGGGCTGCGGACAACGCCTAACCGTACTACCGGATTCACACCATTTTTTATGGTATACGGCGCAGAAGCAGTTTTGCCCTGCGACATAATTCATGACTCACCTCGAGTGCGCATGTACGAAGAAAGAGAAGCCGAGTTGGATCAGCAGGACAGCTTGGACGCATTGGAGGAAGAACATGACGTCGCCAAGGCTCGTTCCACATTCTATCAGCAGCAGGCTCGAAGATGCCAAAGCAGAGAAGTACGGGCCAACACTTACAACGTTGGTGAACTGGTTCTACGCCTGCCGGACAAGAAAAAGGACAAGCTCAAGCCCAAATGGGAAGGCCCCTTCATCATCGATAAAGTCTTGACCGGCGGAGCGTACCGTCTACGAAATACGTCGGATAACCGACTCGAGCTGAACCCATGGAACGCAGCCCTCCTCCGAAGATTCTATGCCTAGCGCCAGACTAAGAGTTCGTCCCTTTCCCCCCGTCCAAATTTTTTTTACTTCAGCTGCCTTTTGTTTATCTTTTTCTTCTCACCCCTATTCATCAAAGCCTTCAAAGGCCCACTTGCGCATCATTCGCGCGCAATTGATGTGCTATCCGCACTCATTATACCTGGGGGCTTCTTTACCAGAAGCTTAATTATAAGGGCTTCATGCCCAGCACATGTGTCAAGCCTCCACATGTACCTTTTATTCACCATTATATGCATCGATATGACTTAAGTTTTGGCCAAGCTGGGTTGCCTGGCTCCTGTGCTTACCCCTAAGTTCCCGATTGTTCGGCTAGGAGGTAAAGGGAGCACCTCTGCGATTGTTACTGCCGGGTCAGCCGGATGTGTACCTCAGACTGGGTGAAGCCGAAAGCTAGCGTTCTTAAGGGAATACTCGATCGGTGACTCAAAATATGATTTTTTATCCACTTATTTATCTGCCCCCAGATGTTTTCCTGCTTTTTTCACAGTCCGGACATGCACTTTAGGGCATGCCACCCCCAGAGGAAAGGAACCCTTAAGGAAGTATTCTCCCTGGAAGATGTTTCTTACTACCCATGTAATATAACATAACTAGTTGGGCACTTGTCTGATAAAGCACTAATGACCCCTACGCCTGGTCTCCATGCATACCCTGGTTGTTTCATAACCGAGAAGGTATTCAGACACACTCCGGACTCTAGGGTCCGAGGTCGAAGCGAAAAGGTCGGCAAAGACAAACGATCTACAATTCGGCTAGAAGGCATTTTATATGTCATTTTATAATACATTGTCAAATCGACTAATTGTATTCTTCCTCAATCCCATCTAACAGGTTGTCTAATTTACAATCCTGTTGGGAAAATTTAGCGGCCAACTCTACTTGGCCGTATACTAAACTCACAGGGATCTCCTTCCCATCGGGCCCCACAGGTGCGACTTCGGCCATGTGGTTGGGATCCGTTTTTGTACCGCGTCTTTACCATGGCCCAGGCCTCCCTAGCACCTTGGCGGCAGGCCGAAATCTTCAATAAATGGAAGCGCTGCCGCACTATCTGAAGCTTCTCCGCAAGATCCCCAAGACCCTCGGGTAAGGAGAAGGCTGGCCATAAAGCCTGGATGACGCCGCTCATTGCCTGCCGAACTCGTTCGATCAGTTGCAACAATTCGGGAAGTTGATCACCCGTTGATACGGGCATCTCCTCCACAGGGCGACCTGTGAGCATACCTGCAGACATATTCTGTCAAATTGACTTCCTCGCCGAACTCTTCTTTTCAAAGGAGTTCGCTCAAGCACTTACTATAGATGCCGCGACGAAGCCGATGATTCTCCTTAACGGAGCCCGACAGCTCGGCCCGAACGCCTTTCAGCTCTTCTCCAAGCTGGGCATGGGCATCCTGGAGCTTGTTCCTTTCATGCTGCACCTTATGCAGCACCCTCTCGCCGGCCTTTAGTTGGCACAGAAGTTCTTGCCTGTCCGGATCTTGTCCGGCAGCACCTGCAACGTCATTTTTTAGACTTGCGCAAAGGCCAAATGCTACTTATCTTTCTAAAATAATGCGTTACCAGGAGAGGTCCCTGTGTTTCCTCCTGCGCTAGAGAGTGCGGCCTCAAGTTGGGCCTTGCACTCTTGCAGCTCTTGAGACAGTTGGGTATTCTTCTCGGTAAGATCCTACGTTTCATATGATCCTTAAATTAGTTAATATAACTACTTTAAGTCTCGGGGGCTACTAGCATATACAACTATTAAATTCTCTTACCCGTATGTCTTTTACATACTCCTCCGTGGCTCTGGTAAAACCATCTTGAGCAGCATGAAGGTGCGCGTCCCCCGCGTTAAAGGCATTCAACGCCTCGGGGGAGAAGCACGCATCACGAAATACTGTCCGGCGGTGCCTGTGATTCATGGCACTCTCCACCTCAGACTTGGTGGCGGACAGTCTGTCGGCATCCTCCGTCGGAGGAACATCCGGCTCGCGCCTTGCGCTCACCTCCCCCTCCAGACCAGGTGCTGGAGCCTGGCTGTTAGAGGTTGGATTGGCAACCTCCACGCCCGCAGTCCGGCGGGCGCTTTTTCCCCTACAAAAGTCATGAGCACTCAAACGCTTCCTAGGAACGTTGCTCTGAATAATGAATTGTGAGCTACACCTTTGCGGCGACGTTTCAGTCCGTGCCGCGCTCCTCTTCCGCCTACTGGTCCGGACTGGCCTTTGTTGGTCAGCCACCACGGGCTCGGCTTCTCGCCCTAGGGGCGCCTCCTGCACAGCGCCATCATATACGGTGGTCAGAAATAAGCAAGGAAGGAATGACGATGTTAGGACTTCGGTCGCAATCACCTGGGAAGCCGGATATAGTCCGGGATAGTCGGCCATGATGGCGACTAAAGCATTGTCCATGCTGAGCTGGTGGAACACCCCGTCGATTAGCTCCACCTTTATGTCCGGATCCTCTTCGGAAGCCGGATCCCGGGATCTCTCTGGATCCTCGGGTTGCGGAGCTGGACTTAGCATGTCCTCCACGATCCGGCGCAGTTCCTGCGTCGAAAGAAGAACACAATATAAGAAACTTAAGTTTCAAAAAGCATGGGTCGGACACGCAGAGTGTTCGCTTACCCAAGGCCGGGGATTATTCATGGAGAACCCATTTAACGGGTTCGTCCGAAGGAAATCCTCCTTCTCCCCCTTATACAGGCCGCACAGGATCGTCACCAGGTCTTCGACCGAATCCGGCCCTTTGCGGCCATGATGGGTGGGATCGTCCTCCCCGTTGAAATCCCACATGGGGTGGCCCCTGTATTGTAGTGGCTGCACCCCCCGCATAATGCATGTTGCCATGACTCCAATCATTGTCAACCCGGAATGGGTCGGTAACCTTATTCGGCCCATCAAATAATGGACGCTCTTGTCTTCCTCCAGTTGGGGGCTCCGCGGACGCCAACTAAGGCGTTTCTTCAGAGGAGCATTGCTGAACTCCGGGAGGCCGATCCGAACAGGGTCCGGCAGCGGAGCGTCTTCTATATAAAACCATCCCGAAGGCCAGTCTTCGGACGCCTTCTTAGGGGTTCCGGATGGATATCCGGTCCCGTCAATGCGCCATATTTCAGCGCCGCCCACTTGATATATGGACCCCTCGTGAGAGCGGGGTACAAGGCAGAACTACCTCTTCCACAGCGTGAAATGGGGCTCGACGCCCAGGAATAGCTCGCAAAGAGCTACGTAACCTGCAATATGCAGGATCGAGGCGGGCGTGAGGTGATGAAACTGGAGTCCGTAGAACACCAGGAGCCCACGGAGGAATGGATGTACAAGAAATCCGAGCCCCCTTATCAGATAGGGGACGAAGCATACTCCCTCCCCTTTGTTGGGACTTGGGGTAACCTCTGCTTGCTTCCCACCTTTGTAGGTGGCCAGCCCGGCTCGAACCGGAACCATAAAGGCCGGAGGGAGATATCCCCCCGCTTGGAGCTTCACCAGCTCGTTGTGCGGAACAGAGCATCTCCTCCAATCTCCTGGCAAAGGGCTGGGAGCGCGAGAAGAGGAGACGCGTTGACGGTCCATGATGGAATGGATTCTTGGTCGAAAGCGCTCCGATGAGTATTTGCGGGAGGAAGATGGTGATTTGGATCTGGATTCTTGCCTCCCTTATAGGCAGATTATTCGCACAACTAGGGGGTAAAACATAAAAGACACCCTGGCTTTTCACATTCGTGCGACGCGTGGAAGAAGGCCATTATTGGGCGTAGAAGCCAAGACGCGCAACATTGGTGAGGAAGCCGGACACTGTTCGGCAGGTACGTAGAACTTGAAGGAGAACCCGCCTTGCAACGCCGAAGACTACACACATGTTGGACTTATCGTCATTGAAGCCTGGTTCGGGGGCTACTGAGGGAGTCCCGGATTAGGGGGTGTCCGGATAGCCGGACTACCATCAGCGGCCGAACTATCATCGGCCGAACTATCATCATCAACCGGACTCCAAGACTATGAAGGTACAAGATTGAAGACTTCATCCAGTGTCCGGATGGGACTTTCCTTGGCGTGGAAGGCAAGCTTGGCGATACGGATATGTAGATCTCCTACCATTGTAACCGACTCTATGTAACCCTAGCCCTCTCCGGTGTCTATATAAACCGGATGGCTCTAGTCCGTAGGACAACAACAACGATTACAATCATACCATAGGCTAGCTTCTAGGTTTTAGCCTCCTTGATCTCGTGGTAGATCCACTCTTGTAAACATCCACAATATCAATATCAATCAAGCAAGACGTAGGGTTTTACCTCCATCAAGAGGGCCCGAACCTGGGTAAAACATCATGTCCCTTGTCTCCTGTTACCATCCGCCTAGATGCACAGTTCGGGACCCCCTACCCGAGATCCGCCCGTTTTGACACCGACAGCTGTGCCACAAATGCAAGAAACCTGGTCATTATATTCAAGATTGTCCTAAGTGGGAAAAGGAATTGAAGAAGAAGAAATACAAGGATTACAGTTCTGATGATGCGAAGAAGAACAAGAAATCGTCAAAATCTTCGTCATCAAAATCCTCGAAGTCTTCATCTCACAAGAAGAGCAGCTCCAAGAAGGCTCGGGCATTCATTGGCAAGGAAATGGACTCTGAAGCTGAATCTAAGGAAAATGAGGAAGAGGAGGCGTCTGAAGAATCCGAATCTGGTGTGGCGAGTCTGGCCTTCACTACTCCTTTCGTTTGCAAGTCCATCTTCAACACTGAAGAAACTGACCCCACCGACAAGCCTGATGAAGATAATGATGACTACGCTCCCACCTATTGCTTCATGGCAAAAGGTGCAAAGGTACTCAAATACACCTCCTCTGAATCTAGTGAAAATGAATCTGATGAGAATCTCAAGCCCAGCTACTCTAAACTTGCAAAGATGGCTGTAAAACAACAAAGGGCTTTTGAAAAGGTTCAAAACATGCTAGACAAAGGTGATGATATGTTGGGTGAATAAATGGATCGCACTAAAGCCCTGACTGAAAATCTTTAGAGACTTCAGTCTAGGTTTGATAACCTTCAAAGTCATCATAACACTCTTTTATCTGATCATGAGAAACTTTCTTATGAATTTCTTCAAAGAAAGCAAGATCTTGAGAAGCTAAGAGTGAGTTATGAAGATCTTCAGAAGGAGCGCGATTCATTACTTGCTCAACAAATCAGCACTTCTCAGGAAGAATTTGTTCCTCCATGCTTAAAGTGCATTGAACGTTAATCTGCTAATTCTTCACCTGAATGTTCAAATGCTTCAACTGTTACAAATTCTTCACCTGCCTCTGCTATCACTAATTCCTCATCTGAGGACATTGCTAGTATCACTGACGATGCAGGGCTGAAGGAATTATACACAACATGCATGTACAAAAGCCTCAAAGGGCATCAAATTCTTTGTGATGTGCTCAAAAAGCAGATCCTGAACAGAAACCCTAGGAAAGAGGGTATTGCCTTTGAGAGGAAACTCAATGCTGATGGAACATATTGGAAGCCTGAGCAGTACCCCAAAACCTCATGGGTTGCTGCAAAGGGACCTCCAGTTGATCCATCCATGTTATCTGGCTTTACATGTGAATCTCCTCATTCTTCTGATGAGTCATTTGACTCCAACTATAAACTATTCAAAAATCAGAATGGTGAAGTGTTTGCTAGATATGTTGGGACTAACTGCAGGAACGGTTCCCCTATGAAGAAAATCTGGGTTCCCAAAAGTTATGTTGAAAGTCTTCAGGTGAATGTCCTCATGACACCACCTGTGAAGAATAGGAACCCCAGAACAAACTCTTCATATGGACCTAATTCTTCATATGGATCGACGTCCTCATATGGACCAAATTCCTCACGTGGATCAAATTCCTCAAATGGATCAAAGTCCTCATATGACTATCATCATGCTAACAACTCTGTTTCGCAGGGTAGAGCTAAGGGCTATGAATATGCACATTATTCTTCAAATCATTATGTTCATAAGTCCTCGAAGAATTTCTCTGCTTATTCATATGCTTACCCTAACCCCTCTTATGTGAAACGAAATGGTTTGGCTTCTATGCCACCATTCTCGTATGGTGCTCGCAGAGTGATGAACTCTTTGCCACCCCTTCAGATGTGGGTGGTGAAGAAAAAGAACTAATATCTTCTGCAGGGTCAGGTCTCTAGACGTGCCGTTAACGTCTGAAGAATTTGCTGGGGACCTGACAAAATTGCCTGAAAGGACGCAGGCTAACCATGATGAAATGAACTTTCATTTCACACGTCCTCATACTGCTATATCTATTTACCGCTTGACGAAATTCATCTGATGAACTTAATATCATATTCTTCACTAATGAAGCATATGAGATTGTAAGTTACACTAATTCATCTGCAGGATGATCAACCCAAAACCACTGAATGGGTCCTTGATAGTGGATGTACAAATCACATGACTGGTGACAAGAATCTTTTGATGGATGCTCCCTTATCACCGTCACATCTGAAGCATATCATCTTTGTTGACAAAGGCAAAAGTCAGGTATTAGGTCTTGGTAAGGTTGCGATCTCTAAGGACAAACACATGGACAAAGTCATGCTTGTTGAGTCCTTAGGATACAACCTCATGTCAGTCTCAATGCTTTGTGATCTTGATATGGTTGTTGTCTTTGGCAAGTATCGCTGTGTTGTGATTATGGAAGCTGACAATTCCAAAGTCTTCGAAGGCTTTAGGAGAGGAGATTTGTATATTGTTGATTTCTCTACAGGACCACAACCAGCCGTGTGCCTACTTGCAAAAGCTTCAGAAGGCTTGCTATGGCATCGACGACTTGGTCACGCAGGCATGAGGAATTTGCACACGCTTGCGAAGAAGAAGCATGTCATTGGCATTGAGAATGTCAAATTCCTCAAGGATCACTTATGCGGAGCCTGTGAAGCTGGAAAAATGACCAAGGCCAAGCATCCAGCGAAGACTATCATGACCACTACTCGTCCATTCGAATTGCTTCACATGGACCTCTTCGGACCTAATCATTACTCAGCAGTCACTAATGCTGCTTCTCTATATGGTTTTGTCATTGTTGATGATTACTCTCGATATACATGGGTACACATTGTTACTTACAAACATGAAGTGCAGGAAGTCTTCAAACGATTTTCCTCGAGGGCTTCAACCAACTTTGGTGTGAAGATCAAGCACATCAGAAGTGACAATGGAACTGAGTTCAAGAATTCCGGTCTTGATGACTATCTTGATGAACTTGGTATTACCCATGAGTTATCTGGTCCTTATACTCCTCAGCAAAATGGCGTCGTGGAGCGCAAGAACAGAACTCTTGTTGAAATGGCTCGCACTATGCTTGATGAATACAAAACGCCTGATCGTTTTTGGATTGATGCAATTGATACTGCATGCCACATCATCAACAGAGTATATCTTCACAAATTCTTCAAGAAGACGGCCTATGAACTCCTCACTGACAAGAAACCCAATGTGAGTTATTTCAAAGTATTCGGTGCTAAATGCTGGATTAGAGATCCTCACCACAATTCTAAATTCGCACCGAAAGCACATGAAGGTTTTATGCTTGATTACGGAAAGGACTCGCACACCTACAGAGTCTTCAACATTGTTCTTCACAAGATTGTTGAAATTGTAGATGTGCGGTTCGATGAAACTAATGGCTTGCAAAGAGAGCACCTACCTTCTATGTTAGATGAACCAGCACCTGAGGATTCTATCAAGTTCAAGGCAACTGAAGATGTCATTCCTATTGAAGAATTTGCTGAAGAATTCATTCCAGTACGCGAAGAACATTGAGCTGACGCACCTGAAGACAATGGTGCTGAGGAAAATGATCAAATACCTCGATGACAACCAGCTCATCCTCGCGTTGCAAAAGAAGTACAAGTTGACAAGATCACCGATGACATTGAAGTGCCAGGTCCTCTCACACGCTCAAAAGCTTCACATTTATCTAACTTTTGTGGGCACTATGCTTTTGTCTCTATCACAGAGCCCACTAAGGTAGATGAAGCATTTTTGGAGCCGGAGTGGATTCAGGCTATGCAAGAAGAATTACATCAGTTCGAGCTCAACAATGTCTGGGAACTGGTCAAATGTCCAGATCCTCGCAAGCATAATATCATTGGCACAAAGTGGATCTACCGCAACAAGCAAGATGAAAATGGCCTTGTGGTAAGGAATAAGGCACGACTGGTAGCTCAAGGCTACACACAGGTTGAAGGAATTGATTTCGGTGAAACTTTTGCACCTGTTGCTAGACTTGAGGCTATTCGCATATTACTTGCTTATGCTAATCATCATGATATCATCTTATATCAAATGGATGTGAAAAGTGCATTCCTCAATGGTAAGCTTGAGGAAGAAGTATATGTTGCTCAACCCCCAGGTTTTGAAGATCCAAAGAATCCTGACAAAGTCTTCAGACTTAATAAGGCCCTCTATGGCCTCAAGCAAGCCCCTCGGGCGTGGTATGATACATTGAAGGAATTCTTCGTGAAGAATGGCTTCACACCCGGTTCACTCGACCCTACTCTCTTTACTAAATCTTATGATGGTGAACTGTTTGTGTGCCAAATATATGTTGATGATATTATCTTTGGCTGTACTGACGAACGTTATAGTGATGAATTTGCCTATATGATGAGTGAAGAATATCAAATGTCTATGATGGGAGAGTTGAAATTCTTCTTAGGTCTTCAAATTCGTCAACAGCGCAATGGCATATTCATATCTCAGGAGAAATAACTCAAAGATGTACCGAGGAAATTCAGCATGCAAGATTGCAAAGGCGTCAAAATTCCTATGCCCACAAAAGGCCATCTATGCACTGATGAAAATGGTATTGACTTCGATCACAAGGTATACCGCTCCATGATTGGTTCTTTATTGTACTTATGTGCATCTAGGCCAGATATAATGCTTAGTGTTTGCATGTGTGCCCGATTTCAAGCTGCACCTAAGGAATCACACCATAAGGCTGTGAAGCATATTCTTCGATATCTAGCTCACACACCAACACTAGGATTATGGTACCCCAAGGGCTCTGTTTTTGATCTCATTGGATATTCTGACTCTGACTATGCTGGTGATCGTGTGGACCGCAAGTCAACTTCTGGCACTTGTCATTTCCTCGGACGATCTTTGGTCTGTTGGTCCTCGAAGAAACAGAACTGCGTATCACTGTCTACTGTGGAAGCTGAATACATTGCTGCTGGCTCTTGCTATGCTCAACTGCTTTGGATGAAGCAAACACTCAAGGACTATGGCGTCAACGTGAAGAATGTGCCTCTCCTATGCGACAATGAGAATGCCATCAAGATTGCTCACAACCCAGTTCAGCACTCGAAGACAAAGAACATTCAAATTTGTCATCATTTTCTTCATGATCATGTGTTGAAGGGCGACATCTCCATCGAGCACGTGAAGACTGAAGAACAGCTAGCTGATATCTTCACTAAGCCCTTGGATGAGAAGAGATTTAGCAAGTTGCGGTGTGAGCTAAATATCTTAGAATCTTCGAATGTTCTTTGAAAAGGACACACATCCTAACACTTATGCAAAATTGATGACTTAGATGTGCAACACATGAAGAAACGTTTTTCTTCAATCAATGAAGAATAACACTCTAGGTGTGAAGAAATTAATGAAGAATTTGATTCTCAGAACCCTACGACAATTGCACACGGTGTCTGAAATCATCATTCTTATACGGTGGGTCACGCCACCACAAAAAGTTGAAAATCTTCAATTTGAGTTTTTCCTTAGTTTTGAAATTCTTCAGTTTTTCAAATTCTTCAACTTTGCAAAATCTTCACTGTTTCCTTCGTTTTTCTTCATTGGCTATATATATATATATATATATATATATATATATATATATATATGAGTTTATGTCCTCTACATCATTCACTTATAGCTATTTCTTCAAGTTGCTTTTTCTGCTAAGTGAATGTGATCGGACCCTTCCCCCTCTATGCTATACTCAACCCAATCTATTCACAAATTCTTCATGTGCGTTCTATTTGAAACTCGTTCAAAATCTTCACTGTGTCCTTGTCAGCTGAAGAAATTGCGAACGAAACTTTAAAACAAATCTTATCCAAATTTTCGGTTTTGCCGCTCAAACTGTTCTGCATCCCACGATGCATTATTCTATTCACCCACGATCGTACACAATCTCCACTACACAGTACGTGGGTGACACATGTCATGAGAAGGAGAATGGTCAGGGGCACGTTCGTCCTAAATCTTTGGGAGAACAGTTTTTCACCGTGTCTATAAATACCCCTCTCCCCTTCCTCACTTCATTTACTCCCCTCGACCTCTCTCTCCCGCTCGAGCTCCTAAAACCCTAGCACCGCCGCTACTCCATCGTCGCCGGTGAGGAAGAGCTTCGCTGCCTCGATCTCGTCGCCGTCGTACTCACGCCGACCGCGGAAATCTTCACTCCACCGTCGCCGTAGCTGTCTTCCTCCGCCGAGTTAGGGCAAGGAAGATCTAACCTGATGAACTACCCATTTGTTCTTCTCAGTTCGTCATGTTCTTCACTTCGGGTAATTAAAAGTTACTTTTATTACTCGCTTTGATTCTCAAGCTTTCCTGAAAATCTTCAAAGGTGTTTATTCTTCAAATTTTCACACACACGAACACCACACACATCATATGATCTTGAACTGTTTCTCTAAGCAACCATTTTCTTCAAGATTCCCTAATTGTGTGGATCTTCGATCTGTACAACTCTGGAACCTAAGACAAGAACGCTTAGTGAAATTCCTCAAGGTTCATCTGGTCAAATTCCTCAAAACTTGTTCTTTTCAAAAACCTTCTCAGAACGCAAATGACCTCTCCAAATTCCTCGCACCTGTACTCTATTCACAGGTACTCATGTCTGCTGCTGAATCACTAGGTTCTCATCAACTTAACTCATTTGCAGCGTTCCTCGAAGAAAAACGGCATACTTCTTTAGAGAACTCATTTGTTCAAATTCCTCAACTGAAGAATATGGCAGACGGTAAGAAGCCGCAGAAAGGAGGAAAGAAACCTGAGGTTATGACTGCGTTTGAAATCCCTGAGGAAATTTATGCTGACTATTGCACACCTGATGAAGCAAAATATGGCAAAGAAAACAAAAATCAGCGCAAGGTGCGCATTCAGAAGATTGAACGGAGATGGGCAAGGGAATGGAGGGAATACAGATATGTGACTCCAAAGTACATGAAGAAATTCGCCCTCAATCCTCCATGCCCAAGAGCTCCATTGGCACCTGGCCAAGTAGCAGATCCCACAAGCATCAAACGTGGTGAGGACTTTCCTGAAGAATGGGCTAAGTGCCAAGCCAAATTGGCAAGACAAGCCAAGGAGGCAGTGAAGAAATTCAATGAGGATTCTGCCACTGCTACTGCTATTGAGGCTTCGGTCAAACCGAAGAAATCCATGCCAAAGAAGCCTGCTCGTAAGCCAAGTGCTTCACCAACAGTGCCCTCACGGCCAAGTTCCTCAGCAGCGCCCTCACGGCCAAGTTCCTCAGCAGCGCCCTCACGGCAAATTCCTCACACTGCTACTGCTCCACCAAAGGCCTCAACTCATGTGCATCTGACTACATGTCAAAGGACTGCTGATTTCTCGATTGCCTCTGGTGTTTCAGCAAGTTCCTCTGCTGCACAAAAGTCATCATCTGGCCCGACTCTGCTGAAGACCAAAGCAAAAGCTGGACGAGGTCCTCGGCCAAGTCCAAAGAAGAAACAGGTCGCATTCCATGTGCCTTCTGATGATGAAGCTTCTGATGATGAACTTGCAAAAATCATCAGAGACAGACAGGTGAAGGCCGCTAGAGCCAAAGGCACATCTGTGCCACTGCTATTGGATCCGAGGAAAATCCTCGATTATATTGATCTCTGGCACAAGGATCCAAACACCCCAATGCCTGATTTTCATCTGACCGCTGGACAAAGTCACATGCTGACCCATTTCATCACTGAAGAGAAATGGAAGTTTGAAAAGGCAAGAGAGATTAAGAAAGCTCAATACAGAAAGGAGAAGCTCCTGAAGAAAAACATTGTTAGAATGACACCTGAGGAACTTCTCTAGGCTCAGTCTGAAATTCAAGCCCTCAGCAATGACTTTGATGCCTACTATGCTGATTGGCAAGGAGCCAAAGTCAGATTCGTCAACCTGACGAAGAAGTTCACCAATGTTGCTGCCCCAACACAACATGAAATTCCTCAAGCTGAAGTCTCAGCTCAGCCGACTGAAGAACATGCCAGCACCACTGATGAAGTTCAGGATGCTGATGAAAATGCTAGTTCCAGGGCTGATGATCCCATTCCAGCCGCTGAAGAAATTGCCAGGGCATCCACTAGTGGTGCGCCTGAAGAAACTGAAGAAGTCAGGGCAACTGCATCAGTTGCGCCTGAAGAAAATCAACCAGATTCCTCAGCTCCATCTGCACCTACACCAACTCCAATTCTTCCATGTGCATTTGATGTGAAGAAGACCAAGGCTGCAGAGCGAGCTGCAGTGAAGAAAAGGAAGGCATCCGCTGTGTCAAATTCTTCGACTGCAAAGAAAATGAAGCCAATGACCAGCTCACTCGAAAATCCAATTGGTGTTGTTCCGATTTCCTCCATGCCATCAAAGGACCTTGTTCCTTTTGGAGAAGACTATGAGATCCCAATCAGATCTGATGAAGAACATCATTCTGCTGCTTCATCAGAGCAGATTGATGAAGAAATTGAAGTGGACGCAATCCCTTCAACGCCAATCATTTCCTCACCTATGCCTCAGTTCACAGCTGAAGAGGCTGGTGTTGAGGAAATTGAAGATGAAGATGTGGATATTGGGTGCACCACACCTGTGATGAATGATGACTTTTGGGAAAGTCAGCATCCCAATACTCCTCTCTTCACCCTGATCCAACAGATTCCTCAGTCCCCTGCACCAACAGTTCAAATGGGCTCTGAAGAAACTCAACCCACTCTCTTTGTGCATGAAGAAATTCCAGCCACTAGGGCTGATGAACCTGCTGCTGCTGATCCTCAGACTGCACCTGTTGAGGAACAAGAAATTCCTCAGCCTGAAGAACCTGAGCTCGCGATTCCTGAGGTGGTGATGCAACTCACTGACACCCCTCTGCCAAAGCAAAAGAATCCGTTCTCAAGCAAACAGAAGTTTAAGGCTGAAGATTTCTTTGTCGAGCATGTATTCTTCACTAACTATAATCCATATGATTCTGCTCGCATAAGGAAGAGGCGTTTCTGGACTGCCAGCCAAGCCAATTTCTATTCCTCAGTTCTCTTCAACAAAGACAAAGTCTTCGATCATGCACATATTCCTCATGTGGACATGGAGTCACTGCCCGGCGTTGAGCCAGTCCTCAGTGTTCTTCACAAAGCAGGACTTCTAAACTTCTGCATTGATATCTGTGACTGGAATGAAGAACTCATTCTTCAATTCTATGCAACTCTGCACATCACCGGAGACGCTGAAGATGTGAACTCATGGGTATTAGACTGGATGTCTGAAAATACTCACTACAAGGCACCTGCAACTAAATTGCTTCGTGCTCTACCACTCAGTCCTCCACTTGATGATGCTCGTTGTATCTACAACGAACCAGAACTTCCAAATCACTATATGCATGTGCTGATGAAGCCTTTGAAGCCAAGGCAAGCCCCACGAACCAAATTCCTTGTCAAGGAATTACTTTATGTGCCTCAGACTGTCTATCGAATTCTGACGAAGACAATGAGTCCCATCAAAGGCCACGACACAAATGATGAAGAAGTCATTGGCATCATGAAGAATATGCTTTTCAACATCATTCATGGCGTTCCCGTCAACTTCCATGATTTCTTCATGAGGACTCTGGCAAATATTGCTATGTCACCGTTCGAGCTGAAGCCCTATGCTCCATGGATTATGAGATTCATCAGGGCAAGATCTTCGCTGAATTACAAAGCTGACACTCTGAACCACGGTAGCTACTTGCCTCCCATTGAAGTCCTCAAACGGATAGTTTCATCAGCTGATGATAAAGGCAAGGCCGTTGCTGTGATCGATGAAGGCATTCGTCCATTGGATGGTCAATTTCACAAGGCTGCATCTTACTCTACCAATGACGATTCTGCCACACATGACTCTGCTGCAAATACCTCAGCCAAGCAAAATCCTCAAGCCACAACACCCAGGGTGATGACTGACCGTGAGTTACTCCTCAGTCTTCATCAGAAGATTGATCGCAATCACAAATGGGTAAAGTGTCAGTTTGGTGCACTTCTTCATAACATGACCTCAACACACAACGCAGTGAAGAAAAACCAATACTACCTTCATGAAACCTTCAACCGCACCTGGGCTGTCCCCACTCATGTCTATAGCACTGAAGAACTGACGACTATGGGTCTCAAGGAAGAATTTGACTGGTCTGCACCTCCTACGAAGAAGTTCAAGAGGGTCAAAATTCCTCCACTAGTGGCCAGCTCTTCTTCTTCATCGCGTGACACTGATGAGTATGAAGATTTGGACGACACTGCGGCAGGCCCTGCTACAACAAACAACCCCGACAACGCTGGCGCTCCTCCATCGACTTGAAATTCTTCAGGGGCGTTAGTCCTCAGTTTCAATCCTTTTGGTCATTTGATGACAAAGGGGGAGAAATCTAAGTTAGTCTTCAAGCTGGTCTATATTAAGGGCATTTTTTAAGTTACAACTCTCGTTCTTCTGAGACTTTTATTTGGATCGAGTTGTAATCTTAAACCCGATGGTGCGCTGATACTTTTGTTGCATTATGCTCTGCATGCTTATTTCCTCGTTAATGACATTGCATGCATGCTGAATCTCATCAGGCACCATATTTCATCATGCATTTCAAATTCTTCATATTATATATCAAATGTGTGCATGAATTACAAGATATAGGGGGAGATCTCAATGATTCAACTCTTCAAATGTGCAATGCCTCAAAAGCAAATTCCTCACTATGCACATCTTTAGGGGGAGTTCTTCTATATCTTGTAATCAAATTACTCAATATCAGTATATACACTTCATATATTTATCCCCGTTGAAAAATCAACCTATGTTGTCATCAATCACCAAAAAGGGGGAGATTGTAAGTGCATCTAGTGCCCCTTAGTGATTTTGGTGAATTGAAGACTTATAGGTTAAGGGACTAATGCGTTTGTGAGTGTACACAGGTCTATAAGTCTATGAGGAGTTTGATATTTACAGAGAAAGTCGACCCTTAAAAATGAAGTTCTTCAACTGAAGACTTTGATATTCTGAAGACTTTCTGAAGACTTTGAAAGTGAAGAAATTGGTGTGACCTTGAAGACTTGGCATTCATTTCTGGAACATGAAGCGTGAAGACTTTTGTTTTCGTAGTTTCATTTTCTCTTTCTCGAATCATAGGAAACACCGTACTGTTAAAGGGGGTCGAGGAAATACTAAGGAAAATTTTCCATGTGATGCTCAACTCAAAATCCTACACCTACCAATCCCTTCGAGTGAAGCCTTTGGAAATCTCATACAGTTCAGCCACTTTCTTCAGTGACAGAGACGAAGTTCTTCTGGTCGCTGATGAATTTGTTCTGACTGAGGAGTTAGGAATTCGCCAGTGCGAATTACCTACACAGTGAGGAACATGATAGGCCTGAGGAATTTGAGAGTCAAATTTCTGACCGTTGCTGTGCTGTGCGCCAGCTGTCCCAAAATATCTTATCCACCTAATGGTCATATCATTGAGGGGCATTTATGTCTTATCATGTCGGGCTGCTCCCTAGGCTATAAATAGCCGCCCCCTACAACCACTAGCTGGTTGGCTACTCCGAGAGAACTTGACACTTGTCATTTGAGAGCAACCCATCCTCCGAGGACTTTGAGCGAAAATCATCAAGTGAGGAAAATCCCAAACCCAAACACCTACAAACCCCAAAGTGATTGAGCATCACTGAAGAAATTGATCCTGCGTGGATCCGACGCTTGTTACCTTTGAAGACTGTGCTTCTTCCAGACGGTTAGGCATCAAGGTCTAGAGCATCCAAGAGGAATTGTGGATCGCCGAGTGACCAAGTCTATGAAGGTTCGGAAGTCGCCTGAAGACTTACCACGAGTGATTGGACGGGATCTGTGTGATCTTAGTTCAAGGAAAATACGTTGAGGACTGGGTGTCCTAAGCTGCGTGCTCAGAGACTGGGTGTCCGGGACTGCGTGTCCTCGAGTTTAAATACTCAGCCACTCCAACCAGACGTACAACTGAGACAGCAGTTGGAACTGGTCTACCAAATCATTGTCTTCACCAACCTACTCGTTCTATTTCCTCAACCCTTTCATTTCCTCATTACTGTGCTGAGTGTTTGTTCATATCTGTGTTTGAAGACTTTGACTGAAGACTTTCTCAATTTCCTCAGTTCAATTTCTTCAGTCTGTATGTCTTCATCTTGTGTTATCCTGTGATTACGCTTTCTGTACTCTGTGCTAGTCTTCATTTCATCATGATGACCATGCTTGTATTCTGTCATGCTTACTTCTGAGTACTTATTCCGCTGCTAATAGTTCTTCACTAAGGAATTTCCTCACCGGCAAATTCCTCAGTGAAGAATTCATAAAAATCGCCTATTCACCCCCCTCTAGTCGATATAACGCACTTTCACTTCTGTCATGGCGAGGGGGCGTGGCGACGCTTCATCGGTGGCGGCGAGTGTCTCGGCTAGACAAAGCATCGCTCCTCCCCAAGAGCTCGTGGCGGCGGAGCCGGCCGTTAGAGGGAGGCGGAGAGGGCGAGGTCGAGGCCGTCGCGGCGCTCGAGGGAGAGGAGGACCGGGCGGTAGATCGGCCTCGCCTCCGCCAGCGGCCCCTCCCCCGGTGGAGGGCCACGTCGGGGACAACCCTTACGAGTTCTTCATCAGGCTGCGCCAGCCGCCACACTGTCGTCTTTGCCTCCCGACTCCATTTTCGCGGGAGATGGAGCTGGATTCGCCGCAGGCATTGCGGCTGCATATGAGGGGTTGTGGGAACAGCGGCACATGGGCCGACATCGAGTTCCCCGCCCCTCACGTCATGTATCTTCGCCGAGGGTGGAAGACTTTTTCCCGTGTTCACAGCTTGACGGTGGGGCTTGTTCTCTACTTAAAATTAATGGAGAACGTCCTACTCTCCGTCAAGCTCTTTGGAGATCTTGGAACTCGCCTGAAGTGCTGCGTGGAGAGATCCTCCGACAACGAAAACACTTCCTCAAGCGAGAGTGATGAGGAGGACCGGGGTAGATGACAGGGATGAGTCTGACTAGGCTTCGGACGCCCCGCGCCTGGGGGGGGTGCAGCAGCAGCAGCATCTGCACCTAGCCGCTCCTCCGGCAGGATCTGCCGGAGGAGGCGCCAGCTCCTTGAACTTCTCGGGGCCGTCTCCTCGGGTGGCTGGCATAGGGAGGCCGGCTAAGGAGAAGAAGGCGGGTGGCGGGCCGTCAAGTTGGAGTACGCGGGCACCGACGTCTTCATAGCGTATTGACAGACCGCTGCCTCATCTTCCAACTCTTCCTCCGGTGCCACCACTGCCGACCCTCTCCTAGGCGACCGCCAGCATGTTCTCTTGGCGCCTTCTGCTGCTCGTACCTCGCCTGGGCGCCCCATTTGCCCTTATGCCTTCTTGTTTCATTTCCTGAGGAGAGGGACAAGAAAGGGATTACGGGCACCTTATCTCTTTTTAGTCTGCAAGCCTTCGGGCCTTCATTAAATTTAGAACTTGTAATCCCGTGCTCATGTTTTTCATTCCATATAAACTGTACCTGTACGGGATGTTTTTAATGAAAAGGGGATGTTTGCCGTGTTTTCTGTTCATGGGTGGAACACACGACAAGGAGCGAATCCTCGTTACTATTTAAGATAAAGGTTTTTCGCCCGGCAACAGGCCCTGCCGTCCCCCCACTTTGCTCGACCTTTCTCACGCCCTTGCTGGAGGCAGGGATGAGGTGGGCTTAGGCTCCTCGCTCTATTTCCTTGCTGCCGTGACTACGACCAAATCCGGACACAAGAGATAATCCTCATGTACAGAAAAAGGGGAGCATGGTAGCCTAGAAATAAAGAGAGGTTCCACATATCCCAGTTCTATACCGAAATGCATGATAAAGGATAAAAGGCTTATCTGGATCTACCAGCCCCGGCAACCTTGGCTTGCCATGGGTGGATCCTTGTACTTGCAGCCCCCGGAAACTTTGGTTTGCCGGGGTCGGGACGCCGGTACGTTCCCTTTCTCCCAAACAGCTCGGCAGAAGTGCTTATTTGCCCTACGAACCAAAGAGGACAGAGAAGAACAGAGAGATGCGCACTCGACCTCTAAGCTAGGGGTTAGCCGCCGCTAAGCACTATCAACCCTAACCGAGGAGGAGACTCAACCTAGCATGCATGCTATAATTTAGGGCGCTAGCGCTTCGTTTATTTATGCTCAGGGTATGCGCCCGGCTTTGTACAAAGGGCTACATGCCTTGCCGGTAAGGCTTGTGCAAAAGGTGGCTTGCTGGGAGGGCCGGCAGCCGTGCCTTATGGGTAAAACTTGCGAAGATGCTTGATGTTCCAGGAGTTGCTCACTGGAATGGCATCTTTGGTCTCCAGGCGGACTGCGCCGAGCCTGGTGACTCGTATTACCCGATAAGGGCCTTCCCACTTCAGCGTCAACTTGTTGGAATTCTTGGCCGACTGAACGTGCTGAAGAACAAGGTCGCCTTCCTCAAAGCTCCGGGCATGAACCTTGCGGCTATGGTAGCGGCGCAAGGCTTGCTGGTAGCGTGATGCTCTCAAAGCTGCACAAAGAGGATCTTCCTCAAGGAGCGTTGCGTCATCTTGCCGCAATCGCTCTTGCTCAAGCTCATCATAAGTGAGCACTCGAGGTGACCCGTATATGAGTTCCGAAACTGCTTCTGCCTCGTAGACCAGGGCAAAGGGTGTCTGGCTGGTTGCTCGATTTGGCGTCGTTCTGATCGACCAAAGAACTGCCGGCAACTCGTCAATCCAGCGCCTTCCACTCTTGCACAGCCTGTCAAAAGTCTTCGCTCTTAAGCCTCGTAGAACTTCAGCATTTGCTCTCTCCGCTTGGGCGTTGCTCCGTGGGTGTGCCAAGGAAGCAAAACAGACCTTGCTGCCGAGATCCTCAATGTATTGCATGAAGGCATGGCTTGTGAACTGTGTGCCGTTGTCGGTGATGATCCTGTTGGGTACCCCAAAACGGCAAACTAGTCCCTTGAAGAACTTGATGGCTGACTGTGCTGTCACCTTCCTCACTGCTTCCACCTCTAGCCACTTTGTGAACTTGTTGATTGCAACGTACAAGTACTCAAAGCCCCCGATGGCACGAGGGAAAGGGCCCAATATGTCGAGCCCCTAGACCAAGAAGGTCCAGGAGAGAGGGATGGTTTGAAGGGCTTGAGCTAGTTGATGAAGCTTCTTTGAATGGAACTGGCACGCTTCACATTTGGTTACTAGTGCCGTCGCATCCTGGAGGGCAGTGGGCCAGCAGAAACCTTGCCGGAAAGCCTTGCCGGCAAGGGCCCTCGACCCTATGTGGGAGCCACATATGCCTCCATGTATTTCTGCCAACAGCTCTAGTCCTTCCTCCTGGGAGATGCAATTCAATTTCACCCCATTCGGTCTTTTTCTGTACAAGACGTTGTTAATGAATTGGTACAGAGCTGACCGGAGGGCTACTCTCTCTGCTTCTTCCTGCTCCTCAGGAAGCTCCCCTTTTTGGAGGAATCGGACGATGTGCTGCACCCATGCCGGAGCCTGTGGCTCGACGACAAGGACCAAAGGCATCTCTTCTGCCACGGGAGCGGCCGTCTCTACGGCCATGGCCTGAGGCCCTACCGGAGTCGGTCGCCCCACGGCAGGATCGGCATCCACGGCAACATCTTTGCCAGCGGCTCCGGGTAGCTTGGTGGGGAAGTACATACCGAGGCCTAGCTTCCTCCGCTTGCTCTGCCCGGTTGATGGTTCGACGGATGGTTGAGTTAACTGAAGCACAAAAGTACCTGTTTCCACAGGTAGCTTGAGGGCAGCGCGCTTTGACAAGTAGTCGGCGATGTCATTTTCCGTCTGAGGGACGTGCTCTGCTTGTATACCGCCAAAGCGCTCCTATAGTTTCCTCTCTTCATCCACATAAGCTTCCATCAACGGGATTTGGTAATCTTTGTTGATCTGCCTGACGACGAGCTGCGAGTCGCCCCTAACGATGAGCTTTTTGACTCTGAGGTCCGCCGCGATCCTGAGACTAGCAAGCAAACCCTCATACTCAGCGGTGTTATTAGTTGACATCTCCCGGGGGGTGCGACAAGCAGCACACCAGCACCGGTGCCTTGCAGCAAAAAAGCCCCATCAAAATACATGACCCAGTTGCGGCTCGTTTCCTTGCCGGGGAGAGTGGTATCCTGTACCTCTTCGTCAGGCGTCAAGGTCCATTCTGCAACAAACTCCGTCAAGACTCTGCTTTGAATCGTCGAGGTACTTTCAAACTTTAAACCGAAACTCGACAGCTCTAGGGCCCATTCCACGATCCTCCCCGTTGCATCTGGGTTATGCAGTATCCGTTGCAACAGGAGGCGGGTGACAACGGTGATCTCGTGCGCTTGGAAGTAATGACGCAACTTCCATGAGGCCATAAGGAGGCCAAAGAGCCAATTTTTGCACACCTGAGTACCTCGACCTAGCTCCCTGCAAGAGGGAACTGAGGAAGTAAACTGGGTGCTGCACCATTTTCTTCTTCTGCGCCACTTCACCCGGTGGTGCGGGCCCTGTCATACTGGCTTCAGCCCTGTCGGGGAGGGTTCCGGCTCGCCATCTGTTGACTCTGTAGCTGCCGCTGCTTCTTCGTCGACCTCTCTCTGCGCCACTAGTGCGGCGCTAACCACCTGATTCATTGCTGCTAGATACAACAGCAATGGTTCTTGTGGTTTGGGTGCAACAAGCACTGGGGTAGAGGAGAGGCACTTCTTCAAATCTTGCAGTGCTGCCTCGGCCTCCGGGGTCCACTCTATTGGGCCCGTCTTCTTCAAGATCTTGAAAAAGGGAAGGGCACGCTCCGTGGAATTGGAGATGAATCTGCTCATGGCAGCAATGCAGCCAGTGAGCCGACGCACATTCTTGATCCATTTGGGTGCCTCAATCTGCTCGCTGGCCTTGATCTTATGTGGGTTTGCCTCAATCCTGCGTTGCGACACAAAGAACCCGAGAATCTTGTCGGCCGGGACACCGAAGACACACTTCTCAGGGTTCAACTTGAGGTTGATCTTGCGCAGGTTTGCAAATGTTTCCTCCAGATCTCGCACAAGTGTTGCTCTGTCCTTGGTTTTGGCCACCATGTCATCCGTATAAGCTTCCATGTTTCTATGTAGCTGGGGCACAAAACCAATTTGGACTGCTCTTGCAAAGGTTGAGCCAGCAATCTTCAACTTGAAAGGCATTCGTAAAAAGCAATACGTACCACATGGGCTGATGAATGCTGTCGTCTCCTCGTCCTCTTTTGTCATGAAGATCTGGTGGTATCCTGAGTAGGCGTCGAGGAATGATAACATGTCACACCCAGCCGTGGAGTCAACAATCTGGTCGATGTTCGGCAACGGGAAGGGATCCTTTGGACAAGCTTTTTATTGATGTCTGTGTAATCAGTACACAGTCTCTACTTCCCATTTGCCTTGCGCACCACTACCAGGTTGACCAACCACGTCGGATGGAGCACTCCCCTTACCAAACTTGCCGCCTCTAGTTTTCTGATCTCCTCCGTGATGAACTCCTGCCTCTCTAGAGCTTGCTTCTTGACCTTTTGCTTGATGGGTCATGCATGAGGACAGATAGCAAGATGATGCTCAATCACTTCCCTGGGAATGCCGCGGATGTCGGAGGCTTGCCATGCAAACACATCGACATTTGCCTGCAGGAAAGTGACAAGCTTGCTTTCCAATTTGCTGTCGAGGGTGGAGCTTATGGTAAAAGCTCCCCCCGTACCGTCCTCCTTGACGGAGACCTTCTTGGTCTCTGGTGGTGTAGCTCTGGACTTCTTGCTCTTGCCAGCGAAGCTCTCTAGCACGTCCTCAACTGGAGCACAACACCCTGAAGAGGTGCGCTTGCCAAAATGGGTGCGAGGTGTCTCGCCGGTCTTCTTCCCCCCCGGGGCTCCCTCGGCAGGAGCAGGTGCCTTGGCGGCAGCTGCTGCAACTACTTCCCGGTAGAGTTGGTCAGCGCAAATCAACGCTTCTTTTTTGTCGGAGGGGACGGTGATGATGTTCATCGGCCCAGGCATCTTCAGCGTGTTGTAGGCGCCATGAACTTGGTTAGTGTCGGGCGGCCGAGGATCCTGTTATAGGGCAAGGGGATCTCGGCTTATCAAAGAGGATCCTCTCCATCCTGTGGTTCAGCTCACCTCAGAACATCACGGGCAGCGTGACCTTTCCCTTCGGCTGGCTCCTCCCTGGGTTGACCCCTTGGAATGTGCCCGTCTCCTCGAGGTCTCCATCAGGGATCTGCAGCCTCTTGATCACAACAGGCGAGATCAAGTCTAGACCAGCCCCACTGTCCACCAGCATCCTCGCCACCTTGAGGTTGTGGATTGTTGGTGAGACCAACAATGGCAAGCACCCGATCGCAGTAGTGTGGTCAGGGTGGTCCTCAGTGTCGAAGATGATAGGCGTGTTGGACCACCTCAGCGGCTTCCGTGCATCGAGCGACGGCTCCACCGCTATTATCTCACGCGCCCACTACTTGAGCTGGCGGTGGGATGTATGCAGCGGGGCGCCACCATCGACGCACATGGCTTATGTGGCTTTCTGGAACTCGTGGTCGCCGAACTCATCGTCCTCGTCATGATCATCGTCTTCCTTCTTCTTCTTGTCGCGGCCCCGGGTGGGCCTCTCCTGCTGATTATCTTTGCCACAGCGGCCTCCCTGGCCGCCGCGCTTCTTGCCAGATCCCTCGGCACCCTCTTGGCCCTTCTCCTTGTCCCGCCGCTCATACTTAGCTTTCTACTTCTGAGCGAGCAGCTCCACTTGCCGGTAGTTCTGGAGATCGTGGCCTTTGGTGTGGTGGATGTTGCAATACTGATTGTCAGAGCCCCCTGGCTTATCGGCAACCGCCAAGGACCGGCAAGAGACACACCCGGCAACCTCCTTGCCGGGGTCACTCACCTTGGGTTTCTTGGTGGCGCCGGTGTCATCGGACCCCTCGATGGCAAGCACGGCCTTGCCCTTGCGCTTCCTGTTATGGCGCCGGTCCTTCTTCGCCGGGGTGGCGGTATCATCCGTGGAGTCGGTTTCCGTGTCGGCGTCTTCGGCAGGGTACTTCCCTCCCTCTTCAGCGCGAGTGCACCGATCGGCCAGAACATAGAGTTCGGCCACATCCCTGACCTTGTTCATCGCCAGCTCTTCACGCATCTTACAATTGTGCACATTCTGATGGAATGCACTGATCATGGCGTCTGGATGAATGTCGGGGATGTTGTACTGCACTCGGCTGAACCTTTGGATGTACTTGCGCAAGTTTTCTCCTTCCTTCTGGGGGATGATATGTAAATCACTAGCCTGGCCATGAGCTTGGTGGCCTCCGATAAAGGCGCCAACAAACTCATGACACAGATCCGCCCAAGAAGAAATGGAGTCTACTGGCAAGTGCATCAACCATGACATAACATTGGGCTTGAGTGCCAACGGAAAATAGTTGGCGAGCACCTTATCGTCGCGAGCCCCGGCAGCTTGCATCGCGATGGTGTAGATGCTGAGGAACTCCGACGGGTGAGTCTTGTCATTGTACTTCTCGCCAACATCGGGCTTGAACATGCGGTGGGAGGGCCACTGGAACTGCCGCAGCTCACGGGTGAAGGCCGGACAACCCACCTCGTAGGGCAGGCCACCGTAGCCTCCCGGTGCTGGGTGGTCTTTGGTGGGCCCTGCCCGCCTGTCTGACTGGTGGCTCGTGTCACGCTGGAGCTCGATGGTGGTTCGAGCGTCTTCATGATCTCGCTCTCAAAGAACTTGGCGTTGGTAGCGGTGGGTTCGCGAGTCAGACAACGCTATGGAGATATCATCACGAGCGTCGTTGCGACGGACCGACACCCGCGGTGGCCAGGATGGAGGAGGGGAGTGCACCGTCGCTGCATCGCCTCCGGCCCGACCTCCGTCGGCATGCGGTGGCTCGACGGAGCGACGGCCTGCGGGCCCGCCGGCCGCAACTCATCATTGTTAGCGATGCCGACAAGGCTCTGGACGGTGGCCCTCCATTCGTCAAGCTTCTATGCAGCGGGAGGAAAGTCGAGGAGCTGCTGTGCGCGTGCTACGCTTCTGCTGGCGTGGGCGGCGGCGAAAGCTATGTGGACTGCGATGCGCTTCGACTTCTAACCGCATTAGAAGGAGCCCCATCACGACCCCGCAGGCGTCCGCTACTTCCACCAGCACCTCGGTGGGCATACTGGCCCTCCTCATCATGTGAAGGGCGCATGGGACTCTTCCCAGGGCGGCGCCCAGGGTCACCAGCAGGGCGGCAGTGCTCATCGCGCACGACCTGAGAAGAGCGCGTTGTGGGCGCCAGCGTTGGCATCTTGGAGGTCGCCGCACCGCCGTTTGGCGGCACGACGACGCCCCTGGAGGGCCCTGCGCGGGGGGCCCGACTCCGTCTCTGGAGCCCGCGACACGTGGCTCGTCGCCTGGCATACGAACGACGCCGCTCATCAGGCCTGGACTGCTAGGGTGATGTGGATGTTCGCGGGCCGCGCCACGGGTTCTCTCCGCGACTAGCGCTACTGGTCCGCACCGGTACTGGCAGTTTGGTCCTGGACTAACCGATCTCCTTGGTCGTCTTCTTCTTAGGAGCCATGGCGATGAAGAATTGCTAGGCCAACTACTAGACCAGATTCTCAAAATTGCACCCCCTACTGTGACACTCCAAAAAATTTGGTGGTTTGTTTTTCAAAAGAGCCTTGCTTGGTTTGAAAGAAGGTCATTTAAACCCTTCCTAAAAACCATCTTCTAAGTTTGCCCTCTCAAAAATCCTTTTCTTGGATTTAGTTTCTTTTAAAAAGAAAACCCTTTTAGTTTTGGGCTTTTATTTGGTTTTGATCCCTTCTAAATTTTACCATGCCATCTATGGTGAAATTTTCCCAAAACCTCCCCTCCCACTTTGGTACAATCCAAACATTCTGTCCAAACAAATAAAATCCATTTTTTGGATTTTATTCCAACTATTTCCCCTCCCAATATAAATCTGTCTTTTCTTTTGAGCCTAGGTGGATTGCAAAGCAAGTACCCTAATGCTTTTGATTTTTGACCCCAACTCAACACCCTTGGATAGTCCTTTGTACCCACAACCCAGAACCATCTTGATCCACTCTTCTCCTGTTCAAATATTTCAAATTTCACTCTCTGCAAGTTTGGACCAGATTTGCCAAATTTGGTTAAATTCATATCTACACCACTGCAAAAATTCTACAAATATTCAGGCAGCCTCTAGATGCAATGAGAGGCCCCTCCACCAAAAACCAGCTCAAGGAAAAATCCATACACACTAGAATCATTCTGTCGAACACCTTGCATACACTATTTCAGTCCATCTTTAGTTAAATTCAGAATTTCAGTGTCAATCTTCGACAGAATTCAGTCACAAGCTCATAGTGCACTTGGCATGTAGCTCACGGCCTGGCTTGCTTGTTCGGAGCCTCACACGCACGCTTGGCGCCTTCCTGGCGTCGGTGGCGCCCTGGCCCGCCTGCGCCGGCGTGTCTTGCAGCAGCCGTATCACCGTAGCGGCCGACAGGGAGCAGAACGGCGGCATAACGCCGTTTGGCGCCGCCCAAACCCCCTGGTGGCTCTGCGTGGCCATTTCCTCGCCAGCGCACGCGTGCGGTACCGTCGCCGTGGCGCGGCACGCACAGAGCGCGCTCTCTGCCACCGACGGGCCCGCGCCGCCCCGTTCCGTCGAGCTCCCCCTAAACAACCCAACCCCGACGCGGTTAGCATCTAAACAGAACCAGGGAACACCCACGACGACACTCAACCTCTGAACCCTCCCGTGCAACAACTGCGCCGCCGTAATCACCTCACCGGAGAACCCCGTTCTCAGCAACCGCCTCAGGGCGGCTATATATAGCACCCCGAGTTTGCTCTCGCCTCCGCACGACTCCACCATCTCACCAGACCCCGCCCGGCCACTGAACGAGCCTCAAGGGGCCTTTCCTCCTCGACTCCGGCCACCTCCGTCCGCCTCGGGCTCCGGCATCGTTCTCTCCGGCGAGAACCCCTCCACCGCCCTACTTTCGACCGTAGCCTCGTACCACCTCTAGTAAGATAACCCCCACCTCCATTTTGACCTCGCAGCTCTCTCCGGCGAGATCCACGACCACCCGAACCGCCGTCCGCCAGAGCAAGCGTCGCCGCCGACGTGGTACTCGCCGGCGACCACCACCACCTCCCACAGACGCGGAAGGGCGCACTAATCACGAAGGTACACCCCGATCATCTTACCTCGCCATGGATCGCCGCCGGCGACCACCGCACCTCTCGGCGCCGTCGCGCTCTATTTTCCCTCGTTTGAAAATTCAAACCTGATGGGTGGGACCCGCCCGTCAGCCTCTCCTGTGTTTTTTTCGAATCGTTTACTGAAAGCGTACTCTGGCAAATACGCTTCCGCTCTGAACCGTTTTTCTGTATTTTTCTGCAAAGCCCCCTGGAAGTTTTCTATTTCATTACAGATGAGTCCTTGGGTTAAAACCCTTATAACTTTTTAACAGAAAGGAATTTTTGAGTGATTCTTTTTCTGTAATCTTCAAAATTTTGTCTAGTTTTTTTATCATATTTATTTGAAAAATATTTGGAACACTTTTCTGTACACTCGCGGTATTTACGTTACGTGCATATTTGTCTTATACCGTATATTCCGGAGGAAGCGATGGAGCTGCAAACTTCGCACAGTTAGACTCCGACTACTCCGAACCAGGCAAGCATGTTTGAACTCTTGATATGATGAGTGTTGTTGCATGTTTGCATTGTAGCATGGTCATGGCATGTTTAGGAACATCACTTTAAATATTATGTTTCATGCACATAATCGGAAAGTAAGTTTCGGAAAGCATTATGTTGTTGGATACATATTTGCATAGCCATGTGTTGGCATGAGGATGGGTAAGATGGCAGTGTTGTGACATGCCAGGCTTAGGCCAGTCCTTTTTGACAGCAGTGTCAACATGATCAAATCATATTCCCTTCATTTCCTTCCTGTGCTGCCACATTTTTTCCGCAAGGGATATGGCATAGTAAGTTGCAACCATTTTCCTGGTACACACCAAGTAGAGAGGCCGGGATGAGGGTTGCATGGCCCTGGATTAAAGCCCGTCATCCGGTCAGGGGGCATGGGTGTTTCCGGTTGGGACCGAGAGGGGGCCACCCCTTAGAGCACGCGTATAGAAATTTGATCCCATGCTATTCGAGGTTGTGGCCTCCCCGTCTCAAAGTTTTTCTTGGACGTTGTCCAGGGTGATTCCTGGCATCGTGAGGTGAAGTGGGTGTGTACTAGCTAAATGTGTTTCTACTGAAATACCGTAAACGGAACTAGTCCTTCGTGACTACGGAAATCCGTTGGCTGTGGTCAGTTCATCCAAACTTTGCACAGTCTCAAATCCTTCAATTATCTTGTACTTTGTTCAAGTACTATATTCATCTTATCTTGTCAGGTATCAGCCTCAGTGACAAAACTCCGGTGGGATTTATGTGTGATAAATCTGGTTAAAAGATTATTCTTATGGTTGGACTAATCTTGTTATTCACATTCATTACAAGCCCTGTCTGCGATGTCGCTCAGACGTCCGACGGTGGCATATCTGTTATTTATTTTTGTTATAGGCCCTGTCTGTGATATCGCTCAGACGTCCGACGGCGGCATATCTGTTATTTACATTTATTGCAAGCCCTGTCTGAGATGTCGCCCAGACGACCGACTGTGGTATTTCTTTTAAAGCCCTTTATGTGATGTCGCTCAAACGTCCGACCGTGGCATTTCTTTTAAAGCCCTGTCTGTGTCGCTCAGACGTCCGACTGTGGCATTTCTTTTAAAGCCCTGTCTGTGATGTCGCTCAGACGTCCGACTGTGGCATTTCTTTTAAAGCCCTGTCTGTGATGTCACTCAGACGTCTGACTGTGGCATTTCTTTTAAAGCCCTGTCTATGATGTCGCTCAGACGTCCGACTGTGGCATTTCTTTTAAAGCCCTGTCTGTGATGTCGCTCAGACGTCCGACGGTGGTATTTCTTTTAAAGCCCTTTATGTGATGTCGCTCAGACGCACGATTGTGGCATTTCTTTTAAAGCCCTTTATGTGGTGTCGCTTAGACGCCCGACTGCGACATGCCTTTTATTTATTTACCTTTCGAGGCGTCGCTCCAGACACCCGATCGGTTTTCAGTTATTTATTTTATTCATCAAGTCCTGCAATATTATCGTTATTTTATGAGCATCACCCTTGTTCATGACGCATTCATGCATTCATTGATTATATCTTTTGTCCGAACTGTCTTGCGAGTACTTTCAAAGTACTCACCTGGCTTGTTGATTTGGCCAAATGTTGATGAAGGCGATCTCATGGATGAAGAGTTTGATAGCGAGTCCGACGCCTAGAGGAGTCCCAGTCAGTCCCGTGCGATCCTATCTTGGTTATTGTATTATCCGCTTCTGCAACCCCGAATAAATTCATCGAGCCTCACCTCGACGCTCGATGTGCTGCCAGTAGAAGTCAAGTTATCCTCCACCACGTTTTCTCAAGCTAGTAGCATACCACCACACACCCTGTGTCATAACCGCCCATATGTAAGATATTGGCAAGTTTGTAATAAATTGTTGAGCAGCCTCAGCTCAACCCTGTAATAAATTTGATGCTACTGGTTCTCTGTTTATCAAGCATTGTCTACCAGAAAGGATGACTTTTCCTATACTGGGATTAAAAGATTGGTTTTATCAATAATCATTTTATTGAAAAATCGGTCGTGACAGACTTGGTAACCAGAGCCAGGCTGACTGTAGGAAGCCACTAGGTGCGATCGCTAATTGGTTATTAGCATGATAGAGTTATTCATGTTTTTACAAATGTAGTCATTTTCTGACAGTCAGCATAAAATTTATGATCTGACCACTCAGAATTTTTGCCTACTTTTGTAGATGGCCGGCAACGACTGCGAGTCTCAAATGTTCGCCAACATGCCTGAGGGGTTCGTCAAACTCCTCTCCTTCATCGTTCAGGTCGTGATGGGGCCATCCGTGCGCCTAGTCTTCACACTTTATCCACACAAGATCAACGACAGTCTGACTATGCACCAGGCCACGGTGCAATTCAGGGGAGGCCATGCTGAAATACACCGCCTCTGATTCGTGGGGAGAGCCATGCCTACAGAAAGGCATGCTATGCAGATGGCTGCCCACGAGACGATAGCCCGTCTTCGGGATGTTCTTCCTCCAATGAAGACCCGTCGCTACCGCTACCTTCCATGCCATGTGGCTTACACCTATCACTACTCTTTCTCTTGCCCCAGAGGAGAGCGAGACGAAGCCTTTGAGATGCTTGTCGAGTACCTCCGAGCCCTGGAGGCAGCATTCGACTGCATGGTGGATGACCTCGTAGCTGCACGCATGGACTCAGTTCATGGCTGTGCTGCTAATAGGAGGGAACTCCTGCACACCGCTCCACCACTGACTTTTGTGTCATCCGCAGCCTCTCACTCACCTTCCATACTCGCCATTGCTCGTCGTCTGCCTACCATAGAGGAATTTAACCAAGCTATTGCACCCACTCCCGTCCGCTCTGCTCCACTTGTTGCACCCACTCCCATACATGCTACTCCCCCTATTCCACCCACTCGTATTCGTGTTATTCCGCCTACGGCACCTGCTCCATCAGCTCGGCACAACATTTCTCGTCTGGAACCTATTAGCGAGGAGGAAGTTGATTCCCCAGCATCTCTGCGTCTCACCCTCGGCAGGCCAAGGGAGATCCTCACCATCTCCGACTGAGTACGCGTAGACGCCATGCGATGTATCGACTTGTGTAATATGTTTATATGTACATAGGTTGTGAGAAGTAGCCTGTTTGCGCATCATGTAGGATCTGGAGGAGTGCACTAGTTTAAATAACATATCAGGATTATTTACGCATATCCTGAGTGATGTAATGTATAATTATGCCCGCGTGTAAGATATGCATTAGTCCTTCTCCGCGCACAACCGTGTGTTTCCAAAAATATCCTGGAGTTTAAAAATGTTCCTTGTGTGTGATTTTATTGACTTTTGCAACTCTATTTCTTGTCTTACGAGTTCACAAAATATATCCCAGAGTGAAAGATGTCTCGTCCTTGGACGCGCTCCATGCCAACTCAGCCAGAAGAAAATTATGGCACACCGCAGAACCACAATTTCACTCAGGGTCAGACAAGTCAACAGGACAGTGAAACAGCTTTTACACAAGTTTGTCATTTGCACGAACAGAGTCAATAGTAACACCAGGAAATGATGAACCAATTCATCAATATGGGAAGTAACCGTGGTCAGTATCAACTGCCATCCAAATTATCTGAGTTACAAAAGACGCATCCTCCAACATTTTCTCATACTGACAAGCCTCTTGAGGCCGAGGACTGGCTTCGAGACATGGAGAGAAAATTAATTATCGCACAGTGTTCAGACCGTGAAAAAGTACTGTATGCACCACATTATCTCACAGGTGCAGCTACATCGTGGTGGGAAAACTTCCTGCACATGCACCCCAATGAAAATGAAATCACCTGGGAAAATTTCAAAGAAGGTTTTCGTGGGGCACATATTCCTAAGAGCGTCATGAAAATCAAGAAGAAAGAATTTGATGAACTCAAGCAAAGGGCCATGATAGTGTCAGAATACAACAACCAATTCACTCTGCTGTTTCGCTGCGCCAATGAAGAACGCATGACCGAGAACAAGAAGATGGAAAAATTCTTGGAAGGCCTGGCACCCGCCCTTAAGTGCCAGCTAGTTGTGCATACCTTTCCAGATTTTAAAACACTGGTGGATAAGGCCATTACCCTGGAAAATGAGCGACGTAGCCTGGAAGATTTCCGCAAACGAAAAAGGGATCAGACTACTTTTGCTCGCAATCACAGAAGCAAGAAGGAATTTCAGAAGGGGGATTCACTCAAAACCCCGACGAATAATTCACGTCCAATCAAGAATTTCCATGCAAGAGACAAAGAGTTCACCTATCGCCCAGGCGTTACCTGTTATGCTTGTGGAGAAGAAGGGCACTATGCCAAGCAGTGCCCCAAGCCAAGGATCTCAACCCCGAAGCTCAATAACAGTGGAAATAATTCAGCACCAAAGCGAAGCAATTTCAACCCCAACAATAACCACCGGAAAGGTCACCTGAACCACGTGACCCGAGAGGAAGCACAGAATGCCCCAGATATCGTATTCGGTACGTACCCCGTCAACACAATACCTGCCATGGTTTTGTTTGATTCTGGAGCTTCTCACTCATTCGTTTCGAAAAGTTTTGCTTTGCAAAATAATTTTTCGATGCTTCCCTTGGAAAAATCAATGATCATCAAGTCCCCTGGAATTAAGCAAGTGACACAGAGTTACTGTCAAGGTGTGGTTATTGAATTTGAAGGATTGAAGTTTTACGCCAACCTTATCGTACTGGAAAGCAAAGGACTGGATGTCATCCTAGGAATGGATTGGTTAACCACCAACAAAGGTTTTATTGACTGCTTCAACCGTACTGTGATTCTCACACACCATCATGGGAAGAAAATAAAATTTTCAGCCAAAGAGAGACAAATACCTCGGCAACCTAGATTAAGCAAGGTGGACGTTTCTGAGCTGAACAAGGTTCCAGTAGTATGTGAATTTCCAGAAGAACTACCAGGCATGCCACCAGCCCGAGAAATAGAATTCAGCATTGAGCTAGCACCCGGAACCGCTCCTATTTACAAGAAACCTTACAGAATGGCACCATCCGAATTGGTAGAGTTGAAGAAGCAAATAAAAGAATTGTTGGAGAAAGGATACATACGAGCCAGCTCCTCACCTTGGGGTTCTCCAATTTTATTTGCCAAGAAGAAGGATGGAACAATGCGGTTGTGTATTGATTATCGAGCTCTCAACATGGTTACAATCAAGAACAAATACCCAATGCCCCCAATAAATGATTTATTCGATCAGCTCGCACAGGCCAAAGTCCTCTCAAAAATCGACTTGAGATCAGGATACCACCAATTAAAAGTGCGAACAAAAGATATTCCCAAGACCGCTTTCACCTCCAGATATGGGCTGTATGAGTTCACAGTGATGCCATTCGGACTAACCAACGCCCCCGCATATTTTGTTCACCTCATGAACAAAGTATTTATGAAGTATATGGACAAGTTTGTTGTGGTATTCATCGATGATATTCTGATATATTCCAAAACACCAGAAGAGCACGCCAAACATCTCAGGATTGTACTCGGAGAACTCGGGAAACATCAACTGTACGCCAAATTCAGCAAATGTGAATTTTGGCTAAGGCAGGTGGGTTTTCTGGGCCATGTGCTAACCCAAGAAGGTATTGTAGTAGACCCAGAAAAAGTCAAGGCCGTACTTGGCTGGAAACCACCAGCCAACGTAACGGACGTACGGAGTTTCTTGGGAATGGCAGGATATTATCGGAGATTTATTGAAGGATTCTCCACTATCACAAAGCCCATGACACAATTGCTCAAGAAAGGCAAGAAGTTTGAAAGGACGGAAGCATGAGAGAAAAGCTTCCAAGAGCTAAAAAGCAAATTAACAACGGCACCAGTACTAATTGTGCCAGATATACACAAAAAATTTGAGGTATATTGTGACACATCCCGGAAAGGCCTCGGATGCGTATTGATGCAAGAAGGCAAGGTAGTTGCGTATGTCTCTAGACAACTACGCAAGCATGAGGAAAATTATCCCACTCATGACTTGGAATTAGCAGCGGTCATTCATGCACTCAAGGAATGGAGACACTTCCTACTTGGGAATCATTGTGAGATATACACAGATCATATGAGTCTTAAGTATATTTTCACATAGCCAGAGTTAAATCTACGGCAATGACGCTGGTTAGAATTGGTGAAGGATTATGATGTTGGAATCCACTATCATCCTGGAAAAGCAAATGATGTGGCAGATGCACTTAGTCGCAATCCCAGCACGGACGACGACAGTATACCAAAATTGAGGCCAGAATTTCAACAAGAATTTGCCCGACTCAATCTAATAATGGTTACCAAAGGCAGTGTGTCGAATATAGAAATACAGCCCACCCTGATGGAAAGGATCAAGGAAGCCCAGCACGGACACCCCAGCATTGAGGATATAAAAAGAAAAGTGAGTTTGGGACGAGCCTCAGAATTCAACGTAGATGAGCAAGGACCTCAAACAGCAGATATTGACTGAAAGTCACACAGCTCCGTATTCAATCCATCCTGGTGGGACAAAAATGTACAAGGATCTTCAGGAAAATTTCTGGTGGCACGGTATGAAGAGAGATATAGCCACGTTCATTGCCTGCTGTGACTCTTGTCAACGTATCAAGGCCGAGCACCAGAAACCAGCCGGACTGTTACAACCCAATAAGATACCCGAGTGGAAATGGAACAAGATTGGAATGGACTTTATCGTTGGACTGCCACAGTCACGACACGGAAACGATGCCATTTGGGTCATAACCGACAGATTAACCAAGGTGGCACATTTTATTTCGGTAAAAACAACTTACACCACACAGAGACTAGCCAGACTTTATCTTGCCCGTATCGCCTGCCTACATGGAGTCCCTAAGACTATCATCTCCGATAGAGGCACACAGTTCGTCTCTACATTCTGGGGTCACCTACAACAGGCTCTGGGAACCCAACTAGCCTTCAGTACCGCATACGATCCCCAGACTGATGGGCAGACGGAACATGTAAACCAAATCCTAGAAGACATGCTAAGAGCCTGTGTCCTCACCTATGGTAACAGTTGGGAAGAAAGTTTGCCATATCCAGAGTTCGCATACAACAACAGCTATCAAGCCAGCTTGCAAATGGCACCCTTTGAAGCTCTATATGGGAGAAGATGTCCTACCCTGCTAAATTGGTCAGAGACCGGAGACAGCCATATCTTTGGCCCAGATATGCTCAAGGAGGCCGAGGAGAAAGTTAAGACAATTAGAGAACGACTCAAAACAGCTCAAAGTCGGCAAAAGAGTTATTACGACCGAAAGCATCGGGAAATCAGTTTTGAACCCGGAGAATTGGTATACCTGAGAGTTTCTCCTATGAAGGGTCTGCAACGATTCAAGATTAAGGGGAAACTAGCACCAAGATTCATCGGACCATTCCATATAGTGGCCCGACGAGGCAAGGTAGCCTACCAGCTAGACCTACCCGGAGACTTATCCGGTATCCACAATGTGTTTCACATCTCGCAGTTGAGAAAATACATGAGCAACCCAGAGAAGCAAGTTTCACATGAGTATATTGACGTGCAACCGGACCTCACTTACCGGGAGCACCCAATAAAAATATTAGAAGAGTCTGAGAGGAGGACCCGACAGAAAACCATTAAGTTTTTCAGAGTTCAAAGGAGTAATCACATCGAGAATGAAGCAACTTGGGAGAGCGAGGATTTTCTTCGGACAGAGCACCCACACCTGTTTAAGGATCAGCTGAAATCTCGGGGACGAGATTTTTCCTAAGGGGGTAGGTGCTGTGACACTCCAAAAATTTTGGTGGTTTGTTTTTCAAAAGAGCCTTGCTTGGTTTGAAAGAAGGTCATTTAAACCCTTCCTAAAAACCATCTTCTAAGTTTGCCCTCTCAAAAATCCTTTTCTTGGATTTAGTTTCTTTTAAAAAGAAAACCCTTTTAGTTTTGGGCTTTTATTTGGTTTTGATCCCTTCTAAATTTTACCATGCCATCTATGGTGAAATTTTCCCAAAACCTCCCCTCCCACTTTGGTACAATCCAAACATTCTGTCCAAACAAATAAAATCCATTTTTTGGATTTTATTCCAACTATTTCCCCTCCCAATATAAATCTGTCTTTTCTTTTGAGCCTAGGTGGATTGCAAAGCAAGTACCCTAATGCTTTTGATTTTTGACCCCAACTCAACACCCTTGGATAGTCCTTTGTACCCACAACCCAGAACCATCTTGATCCACTCTTCTCCTGTTCAAATATTTCAAATTTCACTCTCTGCAAGTTTGGACCAGATTTGCCAAATTTGGTGAAATTCATATCTACACCTCTCCAAAAATTCTACAAATATTTAGGCAGCCTCTAGATGCAATGAGAGGCCCATCCACCAAAAACCAACTCAAGGAAAAATCCCTACACACTAGAATCATTCTGTCGAACACCTTGCATACACTGTTTCAGTCCATCTTCAGTTAAATTCAGAATTTCAGTGTCAATCTTCGACAGAATTCAGTCACAAGCTCACAGTGCACTTGGCACGTAGCTCACGGCCTGGCTTGCTTTTCCGGAGCCTCACACGCGCGCTTGGCGCCTTCCTGGCGTCGGTGGCGCCCTGGCCCTCCTGCGCCGGCGTGTCTTGCGGCGGCCGTATCACCATAGCGGCCAACCGGGAGCAGAACGGCGGGATAATGCCGTTTGGCGCTGCCCAAACCCCCTGGTGGCTCCGCGTGGCCGTTTCCTCGACAGCGCACGCATCCAGCACCGTCGCCGTGGCGCGGCACGCACAGAGCGCGCTCCCTGCCGCCGACGGGCCCGCGCCACCCTGTTCTGTCGAGCTCCCCCTAAACAACCCAATCTCGACGCGGTTAGCATCTAAACGGAACCAGGGAACACCCACGACGACGCTCAACCTCTGAACCCTCCCGTGCAACCACTACGCCGCCGTAATCACCTCACCTGAGAACCCCGTTCTCGGCAACCGCCTCGGGGCGGCTATATATAGCACCCCGAGTTTGCTCTCGCCTGCGCACGACTCCACCATCTCACCAGACCCCGCCCGGCCACTGAACGAGCCTCGAGGGGCCTTTCCTCCTCGACTCCGGCCACCTCCGTCCGCCTCGGGATCCGGCATCGTTCTCTCCAGTGAGAACCCCTCCGCCGCCCTACTTTCGACTGTAGCCTCGTACCAACTCTAGTAAGATAACACCCACCTCAATTTTGACCTCGCAGCTTTCTCCGGCGAGATCCATGACCACCCGAACCGCCGTCCGCCGGAGCAAGTGTCGCCACCGACGTGGTACTCACCAGCGACCACCACCACCTCCCACCACCACTGACCACCACCTCTTACCTCGTCGTGGATCGCCGCCAGCGACCACCGCACCTCTCGGCGCCGTCGCGCTGTGTTTTCCCACGTTTGAAAATTCAAACCTGACGGGTGGGACCCGCCCGTCAGCCTCTCCTGTGTTTTTTTTCGAATCGTTTACTGAAAGCGTACTCTTGCAAATACGCTTCCGCTCTGAACCGTTTTTCTGTATTTTTCTGCAAAGCCCCCTGGAAGTTTTCTGTTTCATTACAGATGAGTCCTTGGGTTAAAACCCTTATAACTTTTTAACAGAAAGGAATTTTAGAGTGATTCTTTTTCTGTCCTCTTCAAAATTTTGTCTAGTTTTTTTATCATATTTATTTGAAAAAAATTTGGAACACTTTTCTGTACACTCGCGGTATTTATATTACGTGCATATTTTTCTTATACCGTAGATTCCGGAGGAAGAGACGGAGCTGCAAACTTCGCACAGTTAGACTTCGACTACTCCAAACCAGGCAAGCATGTTTGAACTCTTGATATGATGAGTGTTTTTGCATGTTTGCATTGTAGCATGGTCATGGCATGTTTAGGAACATCACTTTAAATATTATGTTTCATGCACATAATCGGAAAGTAAGTTTCGGAAAGCATTATGTTGTTGGATACGCATTGCATAGCCATGTGTTGGCATGAGGATGGGTAAGATGGCAGTGTTGTGACATGCCAGGCTTAGGCCAGTCCTTTTCGACAGCAGTGTCAACATGATCAAATCATACTCCCTTCATTTCCTTCATGTGCTGCCACATGTTTTCTGCAAGGGATATGGCATAGTAAGTTGCAACCGTTTTCCTGGTACACACCAAGTAGAGAGGCCGGGATGAGGGTTCCATGGCCCTGGATTAAAGCCCGTCATCCGGTTAGGGGGCATGGGTGTTTCCGGTTGGGACCGAGAGGGGGGCACCCCTTAGAGCGCGCGTATAGAAATTTGATCCCATGCTATTCGAGGTTGTGGCCTCCCCGTCTCAAAGTTTTTCTTGGACATTGTCTAGGGTGATTCCTAGCATCGTGAGGTGAAATGGGTGTGTACTAGCTAAATGTGTTTCTACTGAAATACCGTAAACGGAACTAGTCCTTCGTGACTATGGAAATCCGTTGGCTGTGGTCAGTTCATCCAAATGCTGCAGAGTCTCAAATCCTTCAATTATCTTGTACTTTGTTCAAGTACTATATTCATCTTATCTTGTCAGGTATCAGCCTCAGTGACAAAACTCCGGTGGGATTTATGTGTGATAAATTCGGTTAAAAGATTATTCTTATGGTTGGACTAATCTTGTTATTCACATTCATTACAAGCCTTGTCTGCGATGTCGCTCAGACGTCCGACGATGGCATATCTATTATTTATTTTTGTTGTAGGCCCTGTCTGTGATGTTGCTCAGACGTCCGACGGCGGCATATCTGTTATTTACATTTGTTGCAAACCCTGTCTGACATGTCGCTCAGACGTCCGACTATGGTATTTCTTTTAAATCCCTTTATGTGATGTCGCTCAGACGTTCGACTGTGGCATTTCTTTTAAAGCCCTATCTGTGATGTCGCTCAGACGTCCGACTGTGGCATTTCTTTTAAGGCCCTATCTGTGATGTCGCTCAGACGTCCGACTATGGCATTTCTTTTAAAGCCCTGTCTGTGATGTCGCTCAGACGTCCGACTGTGGCATTTCTTTTAAAGCCCTGTCTGTGATGTCGCTCAGACATCCGACTGTGGCATTTCTTTCAAAGCCCTGTCTGTGATGTCGCTCAGATGTCCCACGGTGGTATTTCTTTTAAAGCCCTTTATGTGATGTCGCTCAGACGCCCGACTGTGGCATTTCTTTTAAAGCCCTTTATGTGGTGTCGCTTAGACGCCCGACTGTGGCATGCCTTTTATTTATTTACCTTTCGAGGCGTCGCTCCAGACACCCGATCAGTTTTCAGTTATTTATTTTATTCATCAAGTCCTGCAATATTATCGTTGTTTTATGAGCATCACCCTTGTTCATGACGCATTCATGCATTCATTGATTATATCTTTTGTCCGAACTGTCTTGCAAGTACTTTCAAAGTACTCACCTGGCTTGTTGGTTTGGCCAGATGTTGATGAAGGCGATCTCATGGATGAAGAGTTTGATAGCGAGTCCGACGCCTAGAGGAGTCCCAGTCAGTCACGTGTGATCCTGTCTTGGTCATTGTATTATCCGCTTCCGCAACCCCAAATAAATTCATCGAGCCTCACCTCAACGCTCGATGTGCTGCCAGTAGAAGTCAAGTTATCCTCCACCACATTTTCTCAAGCTAGTAGCATACCACCACACACCCTGTGTCATAACCGCCCATATGTAAGATATTGGCGAGTTTGTAATAAATTGTTGAGCAGCCTCAGCTCAACCCTGTAATAAATTTGATGCTACTAGCTCTCTGTTTATCAAGCGTTATCTACCAGAAAGGATGACTTTTCCTATACTGGGATTAAAAGATCGGTTTTATCAATAATCATTTTATTGAAAAATCGGTCGTGACACCTACCTGGCGTGCCAAAGATGTCGGTGGGAAACGACACCTATGGGATCACAAGAACCCCTACTATGGTTGCGGGGCGTGGGGTTGTGAGAAGAGTAGGATTAGCAATCAGCACAAGGATCGTTTACCCAGGTTCGGGCCGCAAGGATGCGTAAAACCCTAGTCCTGCTTGGTGAATTATTAAGTGTTCTTGAGCTCTTGAACTAGCTATAGTGGTTGTGTGGTTCCAAAGAGCCGAATTCCTCTCCAGTACGCCATGGGCCTCCTTTATAGGCGAAAGGGGCTGCCATAGTGGCACACAGGAGGTGGAAAGGCCTGCAGTGCTATGAGCTTATCCCTTGTATTACAGGACAAGACACATTTAATGTGTTGCTTTGGTGTCCCCTTGCTTTATCGGGGACGGGGGCGAGGCCAGTCCCGTTCATCGCCGCTTCTCCTTGCTTTGACACACGCCCTGGCCAGCGATACATGCGGCGCCATGTAGGCAGGCAAGCAGCTGAGGTGGCGCGGTGGTGGAGCCTCCACGAAGATCTGCATGCCACCACACAGGTGTGTGCTGAGTTGGCCTGGAAGCTGCATGTTGCCACGCAGGTGCCTGCCCAGCTGGTTGGGGTGGCAGCTGCATGTGAACGGCGGTGGGTGAGGGAGTCCTGGATTAAGGGGTCCTCGGACAGCCGGACTATATACTTTGGCCGGACTGTTGGACTATGAAGATACAATATTGAAGACTTCATCCCGTGTCTGGACGGGACTCTCCTTTGCGTGGAAGGCAAGCTTGGATATTCGGATGTTTAATTTCCTTCTGTGTAACCGACTCTGTGTAACCCTAGCCCCCTCCGGTGTCTATATAAGCTGGAGGGTTTAGTCCGTAGTACAAGAACAATCAGAATCATAGGCTAGCTTCTAGGGTTTAGCCTCTACGATCTCGTGGTAGATCAACTCTTGTAATACTCATATCATCAAGATCAATCAAGTAGGAAGTAGGGTATTACCTCCATCGAGAGGGCCCAAACCTGGGTAAAACATCGTGTACCCTGCCTCCTATTACCATTAGCCTTAGACGCATAGTTCGGGACCCCCTACCCAAGATTCGCCGGTTTTGACACCGACTGTCGGTGTCAAAACCGGCGGATCTCTGGTAGGGGGTCCCAAACTGTGCGTCTAGGCGGATGGTAACAGGAGACAAGGGACACGATGTTTTACCCAGGTTCGGGCCCTCTTGATGGAGGTAAAACCCTACGTCCTGCTTGATTGATATTGATGATGTGGGTATTACAAGAGTACATCTACCACGAGATCAAGGAGGCTAAACCCTAGAAGCTAGCCTATGGTATGATTGTTGTTCCTCTACGGACTAAAACCATCCGGTTTATATAGACACCGAAGAGGGCTAGGGTTACATAGAGTCGGTTACAATGGTAGGAGATCTACATATCCGTATCGCCAAGCTTGCCTTCTACGCCAAGGAAAGTCCCATCCGGACACGGGACGAAGTCTTCAATCTTGTATCTTCATAGTCTTGGAGTCCGGCCGATGATGACAGTTCGGCTATCCGGACACCCCCTAGTCCAGGACTCCCTCAGTAGCCCCCGAACCAGGCTTCAATGACGACGAGTCCGGCGCGTATATTGTCTTCGGCGTTGCAAGGCGGGTTCTCCTTCAAACTTCATGTACCTGCCGAATAGTGTCCGGCTTCCTTATAAATGTTGTGCTCCTTGGCTTCTACGTCCAATAATTGCCCTCTTCCATGTGTCGTATGAATGCGAAAAGCTAGGGTATTTTTACATTTTACCCCCTAGCTGCGCGAACGAGCCGCCTATAAGAGAGGCGAGGATCTAGATCCAACTCACACCATCCTCCCTCTGCAAGTACTCATCGAAGCGCCTCTGACAAAAATCCATTCCATCATGGATAGTCGACGCGGCTCCTCCTCTCGCGCTCCCAGCCCTCAGCCAGGAGATTGGGGGAGATGCTCAGTTCCACACAGCGAGCTAGTGACGCTCCAAACCGAGGGATATCTTCCCCCAGCCTTCATGGTTCCGGTTCGAGCCGGACTGGCCACCTTCAGGGGTGGAAAGCAGGCGGAGAGCGTCCCCAACCCTTCCAAAGGAGAGCGGGTATGCTTCGTCCCTTATCTAATAAGGGGACTCGGATTTCCCATACATCCGTTTCTCCGGGGGCTACTGGAGTTCTATAGACTCCAGCTTCACCACCTTACACCTGCCTCCATTCTGCACATCGCGGGCTTTGTAGCTCTTTGCGAGCTGTTCTTGGGCATCGAGCCCCATTTTGCGCTGTGGAAGAGATTGTTTTGCCTCGTACCCCGTTCTCACGAGGGGTCGATATATCAAGTGGGCGGAGCCGAAATATGGCGCATCGCCGGGACCGGATATCTATCCGGTACCCCCGAAGAAGGCGTCCGAAAACTGGCCTTCGGAATGGTTCTACATGGAGGACGCCCCTCTGCCAGATCCAGTTTGGATCGGCCTCCCGGAGTTCAGCAATGCTCCCTTGAAGAAACGCCTGAGTTGGCGCCCGCGGAGCCCTCAACGGGAAGATGATGGGAGCGTCCATTATCTGATGGGCCGGATTAGGTTACTGCCCCACTCCGGATTGACCATGATTGGAATCATGGCCACGTGCATTATGCGAGTGGTGCAGAGGGGCCACCCCATGTGGGATTTCAATGGGGAAGATGACGCCACCCGTCATGGCCCAGAGGGCCAGGATCGGCCGCCGATCTGGTAAAGATCTTGTCCGGTTTGTACAAGGGGGAGAAGGAGGACTTCCTCCGCACGAGTCCATTGAATGGATTCTCCATGAATAACCCTCGGAGCTGGGTAAGCGGACGTTTATCTATCCGATCCACATTTCCAAAGTCAAGTGTCTTACTTTGTGATTTTGACGCAAGAGCTGCGCCGGGACGTGGAGGGCATACAAAGTCTGACTCCACAGCCCGAGGATCCGGGACGATCCCTTGATCCGGCCTCCGAAGAGGATCCGGACATAAAGGTGGAGCTGATTGACGGGGTGTTCCACCAACTTAGCATGGACAATGCTCTAGTCGCCATTACGGCTGACTACCCCGGTTTATTTCCGGCTTCCCAGGTGACTACGACCGGAGTCCTGACACCATCATTTGATCCATGCTCATTTCTGATCATCTTATACCGATGGTGCATCGCAGCAGGCGTCTTTAAGGCGGGAAGCCGAACCCGCGGCGGCTGACCAGCAAGGGTCAGTTCGGCCCAGCAGGCGGAAGAGGAGTGCGACGCGAATCAAAACGTCGCCGCAACGGTACGGCGCACCGCAGTTTTTAAGGGAAAGATCCCTAGGAGGTATATTAACGCTCATGACTTTTCCAGGAGAAAGAGCGCTCGCCGGACAGTGTCCGGAGAGGTTGCCAATCAAGCCTCCGCCAGCCATGCTCCAACGCGTGGTCCGGAAGGGGAGGCGAACACTGGGCATGAGCCGGATGCTCCTCCAATGGAGGATGCCGACAGGCTGTCCGCCACCAGATCTGAGGTGGAGAGCGCCATGAATCACAGGCGTCGCCGGACAGTTCTTTGTGACGCGTGTTTCTCCCCGGGGGCGTTGAATGCCTTTAATGCGGGAGACGCGCACCTCCGTGCCGCTCAAGATGGTTTAACCAGAGCCACGGAGCAGTATGTGAAAGACATACGGGTAAGGAATTTTAATAGTTATATATGCCAGTAGCCCCCGAGACTTAAAATAGTTAAAATAACTGATTTAAGGATCATTTGTTATGCAGGATCTTACGGAGAAGAATACCCACCTGTCCCAGGAGCTTCAAGAGTGCAAGGCCCAACTTGAGGCCGCACTGGCCACCACAGGGGGAGCTACAGAGACCCCCGCTGGTAATACATACTTCGAAAAGATAAGTAGTTAATAAAGTGCGGCGTGTGCGTAAATCTGACAATAATATTGCAGAGGGTGCCGGACTAGATCCGGACAAGCAACAGCTACTGCGCCAGCTGAAGGCCGGCGAGAGGGTGCTTATGAAGGTGCAGCAGGAGAGGAACAAGCTCCAAGATGCCCACACCCAGCTGGGAGAAGAGCTGAAAGGTGTTCGGGCCCAGCTGTCTGGCTCCGTGAAGGAGAATCAGCGGCTTCGTCGCGGCATTTATAGTAAGTGCTTGAGCAAACTCCTTTGAAAAGAAGAGTTCGGCGAGGAAGTCGATTGACAGAAATGTGTCTTTAGGTGTGCTCACAGGTCGCCCTGCGGAGGGAATGCCCGGTTCAACGGGTGACCAACTCCCCGAGCTGATGCAACTGCACGAACGTGTTCGGCAAGCGATGAGTGGCGTCGCCCAGGCCTTATGGCCGTCCGTCTCCCTACCCGAAAGCCTTGAAGGGCTTGCCGAGAAGCTTCAGGGAGCACGGCAGCGCTTCCGTCTGTGGAAGATATCGGCCTGCCGTCAAGGCGCCAGGGAGGCCTGGGCCATGGTGAAGACGTGGTACAAGAAGGCGGATCCGAACCACATGGCCGAGGTCGGACCTGTGGGGCCCGATGGGAAGGAGATCCCTGTGAGCTTAATGTACGGCCAAGTAGAGTTGGCCGCTAAGTATTCCCAACAGGACTGTAAATTAGACAGCCTGTTAGACGGGATTGAAGAGGAGTACAATCAGTCAATTTGACGATGTATTTTAAAATGACATGTAAAATGCCTTCTAGCCGGATTGTAGATCGTTTGTCTTTGCCGACCTTTTCGCTTCAACCTCGGGACCCTAGAGTCCGGAGTGTGTCCGAATACCTTCTCAGTTATGAAAAAACCGGGGCATGCATGGAGACCAGGCGTAGGGGTCATTAGTGCTTTATCAGACAAGTGCCCAACTAGTTATGTTATATTACATGGTTAGTAAGAAACATCTTCCAGGGAGAATAGTTCCGTTAGGGGTTCCTTTCCCTGGGAGGCATGCCCTAAGGTGCATGCCCGTACTGCGAAGAGAGTAGAAAAAGCATTTGGGGGCAGATAAGTTAAATAAGTAATAAATCATCTTTCGAGTCACCGACTGAATATTCCCTTAAGAACGCTAGCTTTCGGCTTCACCCAGTCTGAGGTACACATCCGGCTGACCCGGCAGTAACAATCGCAGAGGTGCTCCCTTTACCTCCTAGCCGAACAATCGGGAACGTAGGGGTAAGCACAGGAGCCAGGCAACCCAGCTTGGCCAAAACTTAAGTCATATCGATGCATATAATGGTGAATAAAAGGTACATGCGGAAGTATGACACATGTGTTGGGCATGAAGCCCGTATAAATAAGCTTCTGTTAAAGAAGCCCCCAGGTATAATGAGTGCTAGGAGCACATCAAGTGTGTGCGAACAATGCGCAAATCAGCCTATCAAAGGCTTTTACTAAAAAAAAGTGGGAAGAAGGAGGGGGACAAGAGACAGTGAAAATGTAAAAGGTGGACGGAGGAGGGAGACGAACTCTGAGTCCGGCGCTAGGCGTAGAATCTTCGGAGACGGGCTGCGTTCCATGGGTTCGGCTCGAGTCGGTTGTCAGATGCGTTACGTAGACGGTATGCTCCGCCGGTCAGGACTTGGTCGATGATGAAGGGACCTTCCCATTTGGGCTTAAGTTTGTCCTTTTTCTTGTCCGGCAGGCGTAGAACAAGTTCGCCAACATTGTAAGTTTTGGCCCGTACTTCTCTGCTTTGATATCTTCGAGCCTGCTGCTGATAGAATGCGGAACGAGCTTTTGCCACGTCCCGCTCCTCCTCTAAGGCGTCCAAACTGTCCTGCCGATCCAACTCGGCTTCTCTTTCTTCGTACATGCGCACGCGAGGTGAGTCATGAATTATATCGCAGGGCAGAACTGCCTCTGCGCCGTACACCATAAAAAATGGTGTGAATCCGGTAGTGCGGTTTGGCATGGTCCGCAGCCCCCAGAGTACGGAGTCGAGCTCCTCTACCCAGTGCGTGTTAGATTCCTTGAGGGACCGCACTAGTCTGGGTTTGATGCCGCTCATGATTAGACCATTTGCTCGTTCGACTTGACCGTTAGTTTGGGGGTGATAGACTGAAGCGTAGTCGAGCTTGATGCCCATGTTTTTGCACCAGAGTTTAACCTCGTCGGCCGTGAAATTCGTGCCGTTATCAGTGATGATGCTGTGGGGGACACCATAACGGTGTACTACCCCGGATATGAAGTCTATCACGGGTCCGGATTCGGCCGTTTTAACTGGCTTGGCCTCTATCCATTTGGTGAATTTGTCCACCATGACCAATAGGTATTTTTGCTTGTGGGTTCCCCCTTTAAGGGGTCCAACCATATCAAGCCCCCAGACCGCGAACGGCCAGGTGATGGGTATAGTTTTGAGGGCGGTGGGTGGCATGTGGCTTTGATTAGCAAAGAGCTGGCAACCGACGCATCGTTGGACTAAGTCCTGAGCATCTGCCCGGGCAGTCGGCCAATAAAATCCTGTACGGAAGGCCTTGCCTACAAGGGCCCGGGCTGCGGCGTGGTGCCCACCGAGTCCGGCGTGAATTTCAGCCAGGAGATTTCGCCCTTCCTCTTCGGATATACACCTTTGAAGGACTCCGGTTGTGCTTTTCTTATAAAGTTCTCCCTCATGGACCTTGTAGGCTTTAGATCGCCGAACTATGCAGCGGGCCTCATTTTGGTCTTCGGGGAGTTCCTGCCTAGTTAAGTAGGCTAGGAATGGTTCCGTCCACGCGGCGATTACTACCATTATTTCGTGGGCTGAGGGTGTTATTTCATTGGCTGAGCCACCGGCTGTGTTAGAATGTTCCGTGTTGGGTGGCGCGGTTGGTTCCGGGTTGCTATCTTCCCATAGTACGGATGACTTAAAGAGCCGCTCCAGGAAGATGTTTGGAGGGACGGCATCGCGTTTTGCGCCGACGCGTGCCAACACGTCGGCTGCCTGGTTGTTGTCCCGGGCTACATGGTGGAATTCGAGTCCTTCGAACTGAGCTGACATTTTTAAGACGGTGTTACGGTAGGATGCCATTTTCGGATGCTTGGCATCAAGGGATATTGCGAGGTTTGAATCCCCCCGGACCTCTAGGCGTTGGATGCCCATGGAGATGGCCATCCGGAGACAATGTAGAAGGGCCTCGTATTCGGCTGCATTGTTGGAGTCCGTGTACATTATTTGAAGTACGTATTGGACTGTATCTCCGGTTGGGGACGTCAAGATGACGCCAGCCCCCAAGCCGGCCAACATTTTAGAGCCTCAAAGTGCATAATCCAATTGGAGTATGCGCCGTACTCTTTAGGGAGTTCGGCTTCAGTCCATTCAGCGACGAAGTCAGCCAAAACTTGCGATTTATAGCTCGCCGCGGTTTGTAGGTTATATCGAATGGTGAAAGCTCAATGGCCCATTTTGCAATCCTTCCCGTCGCGTGCGATTGTTTATGAGGTCGTTGATAGGTACTTCGGAGGCCACTGTTATCGAACACTCTTGAAAGTAGTGTCGCAGCTTCCGGGATGCCATGAACACCGCCTACACTATCTTTTGAATGTGGGTACCGGGACTTGCATGGAGTTAGGACAGTGGATACGTAGTACACTGGTTTTTGAAGAGGGAATTTGTGCCCTTCTGTTTCTCGTTCGACGACGAGCACCGCGCTTACAACTTGATGTGTTGCCCCGATATATAACAACATTGGTTCGCCCAAGTTGGGTGCGGCCAGGACCGGATTTGTTGCCAGTATGGCCTTTATTTCTTCAAGTCCGGCTGTGGCAGCATCCGTCCATTCGAAGTGTTCGGTGCGCCTGAGGAGGCGATAGAGGGGCAATGCTTTTTCTCCCAAACGGGAGATGAAGCGGCTTAGGGACGCCACGCATCCAGTCAATTTTTGTATTTGTTTGAGGTCTTTTGGGATGTCCAATTGTGACAGAGCTCGGATCTTGGCTGGGTTTGCTTCAATTCCTCTATCGGATACAATGAAGCCCAAGAGCTTTCCGGCTGGTACGCCAAAAACGCATTTTTCTGGGTTAAGCTTAATGTCATATGCTCGGAGGTTGTCGAATGTGAGCCTCAAATCGTCTATTAGAGTTTCGACGTGTTTGGTTTTGACGACCACGTCGTCTACGTATGCCTCCACTGTTTTGCCGATCTGGGTAGCCAGACATGTCTGAATCATGCGTTGATATGTTGCGCCGGTGTTTTTAAGTCCGAAGGGCATTGTGTTGAAGCAGAATGGTCCGTATGGAGTAATGAATGCCGTTGCGGCCTGGTCTGTTTCTGCCATCTTGATTTGATGGTATCCGGAGTATGCGTCGAGGAAACACAATGAATCGTGCCCCGCGGTAGCATCGATGATTTGGTCGATGCGGGGGAGAGGGAAAGGATCCTTTGGACATGCCTTATTAAGATCTTTAAAATCCACACAAAGGCGCCAAGATTTGTCCTTTGTTGGTACCATTACCAGGTTTGCTAGCTAGTCCGGATGTTTTATATCTCTCATGAATCCGGCTTCCAATAGTTTGGCTAGCTCCTCTCCCATTGCCTGTCTTTTGGGTTCGGAAAATCGTCGAAGAGCCTGTTTGACTAGCTTGAATCCTTTTAGGATATTTAGGCTGTGCTCTGCCAGCTTGCGTGGGATTCCTAGCATATCTGAAGGGTGCCAGGAAAAAATGTCCCAATTTTCCCGAAGGAATTCTCGTAGTGCGGCTTCTACATCAGGGTTTAATTGTGCCCCAATGGAGGCCGTCTTTGTGGGGTCCGTAGGATGGACCTGGAATTTGACTATTTCGTCTGTTGGTTTGAAAGATGTGGACTTAGATCTCTTGTCGAGTATCACATCGTCCCTATTCACCGTGGAGCGTAGTGCGTGAGTTCTTCTGCCGCTAGTGCTTCGGATAGTGCCTCTAGGGCTAGTGCGGCTGTCTTGTTTTCGGCGCGGAGTGCTATGTCCGGATCACTGATCAGAGTGATGATTCCATTGGGCCCGGGCATTTTGAGCTTCATGTACCCGTAATGGGGTATGGCTTGGAAAATTGTGAATGCCTCTCGCCCTAATAGAGCGTGATATCCGCTGCTGAACGGGGCCACTTGGAACATGACTTCCTCGGACCTGTAGTTGTCCGGCGAGCCGAACACCACGTCTAGTGTGATTTTTCCCGTGCATCGTACTTCCCGACTAGGGATTATTCCTCTAAAGGTTGTGCTGCTTCGCTCAATGCGGCTCCAGTCTATTTCCATTTTTTGGAGAGTTTCCTCGTAGATGGGGTTTAATCCGCTACCGCCATCCATGAGTACCTTGGTAAGACGAAAGCCGTCCACTATGGGACTGAGGACCAATGCGGCTGGTGCTCGGGCTGTTCGGAATTTAGGTTCGTGGCATTGAAGGTGATAGCCGTGTCGCTCCATAGATTTGTTGTTGCTACTTGGTAGACTTCGGCGAGGCTGCGGATTGTTCGTTTCCGCATATTATTTGATGCGAAAGTCTCGAAGACTGTTGATACCGTACTGGTACTGTTGGTCTGGTTTTCCGGGGCTAGAAGCCCTTCGCCACTTTTGGCCACTTGCCGTAGTATCCAACATGCCCGGAGGCGATGTGTTGGAGTGGTGCCTTCTGCATTATGGATTTTGCAGGGTCCGCTGAGCCATCCCTCCAGTACGGTTCCGTACCCTTTGGGGGGTTTTTGCTTTTTGATTTTTGACCCAGGTGCTTGAGCATGGTGCACCCTTTTATTCCGGACTAAGGATGTGTTTAGGGCCGGATTGTCCCAAAATCTAGTTTCGGTTTTCCAGGCACTCTCCATCGCACAGTATTTTCGCACTATGGTTGCCAGGTCGGCGAAGCGCGTGACCTTGCGACGACTTATGGTGTTCATAATTCCCTCATGGCAGTCCTTTGTCCTGTCCATAACCAGGAGGAATCTGGCACAATAATGATATACTGTTTCATCGGGCTCTTGCCGTATTTGGGATAGATCGCTTGTGTTTGGGTGGGCGGGTGGAACTAAATTCGGAACCCCACCCAATCTGAGGCTCAAAGGCCGAGGAATTTCCGGATTTGGAAGCTTCGATTGCTGGAGGTCGTCCAACGAATCTAGTCCGCTGCCTGACTTTAGGTTCAGTACTCGATTAATGTCCGTCCCTCCGCGGGAATCCGGCATGGAGAGATCGGGAATCCGGACATAACTGGTTCTTAACGTAGGGGAAGAGGCACCGCGTTGTTCCTCTACCACAGAAACATGGTGGGTAGCCTGGGGAGAGTTAATTTCTCTCAGGTTTTAAGCCCAATCTGGTCGTAGTCTGTAGCAACTCCCAGGGCGGCGATACGATCCAAGAGCTCGTTTATGGAAGAGAGCTCCATTGGATCCAGCTGCTCGGCAAATTCCGAGTTGATGCGTAGATCGCTTTTGATGACCCGAGAGGTCATCGTCGAAGCGGTGGCCGAACAGGCGGTCATAAGGAAACCACCTAGCCGGATAGCTTGACCGGCGGCCAAAGCTCCTTTGGCAACGGTACCGTCTTTAAATACGGGAGGAGGCATCCTTCCTGATTGCGACGGCACAGAGGAACTCTCAATGAAAGCACCAATGTCGGTGTCAAAACCGGCGGATCTCGGGTAGGGGGTCCCGAACTGTGCATCTAGGCGGATAGTAATAGGAGACAAGGGACACGGTGTTCTACCCAGGTTTGGGCCCTCTTGATGGAGGTAAAACCCTACGTCCTGCTTGATTGATATTGATGATGTGGGTATTACAAGAGTAGATCTACCACGAGATCAAGGAGGCTAAACCCTAGAAGCTAGCCTATGGTATGATTGTTGTTCCTCTACGGACTAAAACCATCCGGTTTATATAGACACCGGAGAGGGCTAGGGTTACATAGAGTTGGTTACAATGGTAGGAGATCTACATATCCGTATCGCCAAGCTTGCCTTCTACGCCAAGGAAAGTCCCATCCGGACACGGGATGAAGTCTTCAATCTTGTATCTTCATAGTCTTGGAGTCCGGCCGATGATGACAGTTCGGCTATCCGGACACCCCCTAGTCCAGAACTCCCTCACCGACATTGGTGCTTTCATTGAGAGTTCCACTGTGTCGTCGCTGTAAGGCTTGATGGCCCCTTCGATCATCTTCAACGATGCGGTCCAAGGGGAGGTTTTCCTTCCCGGACAGATCTTCGTATTCGGCGGCTTCGTACTACGGGCCAACTCGCTTGGATATCTAGAGCAGATCGATAGCTACGCCCCTGGCCATCAGGTTAGGTTTGGAAGCTTAAACTACACTGTCGAAATCCATGGAGACTTGATCTTTGATGGATTCGAGCCCATGACAGGTGCGCCGAATAGTCACGACGGTCATGACTTTGATCTGCCGCCGGATAGTATTCGGGAAATCACACCCGCGTTGGCACCGGGAATCAACCAGGAGCAGATCGTGCCTTCCAAGGATGGGTGGATGGACCCCGCCTCGGAGCCCGCACACTCATCGGCGTTGGATCCGAACACTGATTCCACCTCATGTGAAAGGGGTGTCATCGGACCCCCGGACTCTTCCCCGGTTGCAGGATCCGAACCGCGTGCGTCTGTGCCTATCGAATCAGATTGGGCACCCATCATGGAATTCACCGCCACAGATATTTTTCACCACTCACCCTTGGGTGATGTGCTGAACTCATTAAGGCCTCTGTCCTTGTCAGGAGACTCTTGGCCGAACTATGTCCGGCTCGAGTGGGGAACGGATGATGAAGAAGTTCGCCCCCCACCCACCACCCACTTTATAGCCACTATCCATGACTTAACCGACGTGCTTGACTTCGACTCCGAAGACATCGACGGTATGGACGACGATGAGGGAGAAGAACAGGAACCACCACCTATAGGACGCTGGACCGCCACCTCATCCTATGATATTTATATGGTGGACACCCCTAAAGGAAACAATGGCGAGGAGGCAATGGAGGATAACCCCTTGGGGAAGCAATCTAGACACCGGCGTCATCGGAGCCGCTCCAAGCCCCGCCACAGCAAAAATAGCAATGATGGCACACGAGATAACAATCCGAATGGTGCAGAAGACAAATAAAATCCTACCCGCCAGGCTTCAAGCAGGCCAAGCAAGAGGAGGGGCAAGCTAGCCCTAAAGAACAGGCAACTGATGGAGAATTAGAGGACGATAACTACATGCCTCTCTCCGAAGACAAGGTGAGCCTTGGCGACGAGGAATTCATCGCGCCTGAGGATCCCATCGAGCAGGAGCGCTTCAAACGCCAGCTTATAGCCACCGCAAAAAGCCTGAGGAAAAAGAAGCAACATCTTGAAGCTGATCAAGATCTGCTAACGGAAAGATGGACCGAGGTCCTGGCTGCCGAGGAATACGGACTTGAGCGCCCTAGCAAAAGTTATTCAAAGCGTAGGCTGCTACCTCAACTTGAGGAGGAGGCCTTAAACCCATGCTACCAGCGCATGATGTGGCTGACCGGCCACCCCGTGGCCGTGACAAAGCGGCATACCAGCCTGACGTCTAGACCGCACCCCGTCGCCAATCAAACGTTAATACCAAGGCCCGGGGCTACACGATGGACCTGCGAGAAGTATTGGAAAATAAAGCAGGACAGTCAAGATCAATCTACGTATCACGGGGGCGCGCCACAAGACGTGATGATGACCGTCACGGCGGATACAATAAACTAAAGTCCGGCCGGGCCGAATACAATAGACTAGACTCATTCGAACTACATCGGGATGTAGCCCGGCATAGAGGCGCCGCACACCCCCTATGCTTCACTGATGAAGTTATGGATCATGAATTCCCAGAAGGGTTTAAACCCATGAACATTGAATCATACGATGGTACCATAGACCCCGCGGTATGGATAGAAGATATTTTCCTCCACATTCACATGGCCCACGGAGACGATCTACATGCCATCAAGTACCTCCCACTAAAACTAAAGGGACCGGCCCGCATTGGCTGAATAGTTTGCTGGCAAACACCATCGGAGTTGGGAGAACCTGGCAGATGCATTCCTTGACAACTTCCATGGCACTTACGTGAGACCACAAGACGCTGATGATCTAAGTCACATAACCCAGCAGCCCGGAGAGTCAGCCAGGAAATTTTGGACCCGGTTCCTAACCAAAAAGAATCAAATTGTTGATTGTCCGGATGCCGAAGCCCTAGCGGCCTTTAAGCATAACATCCATGACGAATGGCTTGCCCAACACCTCGGTCAGAAAAAGCCAAATTCCATGGCAGCACTCACAACACTCATGACCCGCTTTTGCACGGGCGAAGACAGCTGGTTGGCCCGTAGCAACAATACATCAAGCAATCCGGGCACATCGAATCATGGTGCAACAAACACAAGCGCTGCAAAAACGGCGATAATGCCAAAGACACGTCAGTCAATGCCGGATTCAGCGGCTCCATGTCTGGCCAATGGAAGAAACCATTCAACAAAAACAATTCAGGCCCATCCAGTTTTGACCGCATGCTCGACCGTCCATGCCAAATTCATGGCACCCCTGGAAAACCAGCCAACCACACCAATAGAGAATGTTGGGTCTTCAGACAAGCCGGCAGGTCAGACACCAAAAACAAGGGGAAGGGGTCTCAAAGCGACGATGAGGAGCCCCGATCACCGAATATAGGAGGAAAGATGAAATTTCCTTCCCAGGCGAAAACGGTGAATATGATAAGCGCAAGCCACATTCCCAAGTGGAAACGTGCACTACGGGAGGTCTATAAATCGACCCAAAGTTCAACCCATGGTCCTGTTACCCGATCACCTTTGATCGTAGGGACCACCCTACCAGTATCCATCATAGCGGTCCGGCCGCATTGGTCCTCGACCCCATCATTGACGGATTCCACCTCACACAAGTCCTTATGGACGGAGGCAGCAGCCTGAACCTGCTTTACCAGGATACAGTGCGCAAAATGGGAATCAACCCCTCAAGGATCAAGCCCACAAAAACCACCTTTAAAGGTATAATACCAGGTGTCGAGGGCTGCTGCACGGGCTCAATCATGCTGGAAGTGGTTTTCGGATCTCCGGACAATCATCGTACCGAAGACTTAGTCTTCGACATCGTCCCCTTTCTCAGTGACCATCAGGAACTGCTCGGACGAACCGCATTCGCTCGGTTCAACACGGTGCCACATTATGCCTACCGTAAATTAAAGATGCCCGGTCCATGCAGCTTCATTATGGTTAATGGCAGGTCCAAATTCCCCCTCACGGTCGAAGAGTCTACTACCGCCTTAACAGCAAGAACAACGGATGGTACCTTAAAACAGTCAAACCTCGAGTCGAAGGCCAAGCTCTCGGACACCACCAAAGAAGTCCGAACTACTGCGCGGCAGGATAGCCTGGCCCGCCCGGAGATTAATTAAAAACACTCCAGAAAAGAATAATACAAGCCACATACTGCGGCTCAACCGCTAGGTGGCGCAAAACCATTTCTTACGTTTTCTTTACAGGTTCACCTCTTCGTAGGCCAGGATGGCGGGCGTGGGAATAGTCTGAGCGCATCAGGAAACCTCTAATATTCCCCTATAATCGTCTGACTACACCCCGGATCCGAACACAAATTCCACACGCCCGGTATCAGCAGGTTCTGCAGTCATATTTCTTTTTATCACATCATCTGTACTCATACGCATTGACGTATTACTCAAATACAACATGTGGATTTATGTGATGCTCACGTACTGTCGTCTCTCATTCAAAACTCTTTTTAAAGGCGGCTGCTTATCGCGATTTGCCTTAATATGCCAGGGGCTTCGTCACGCCCATACTATGGCAAAAAAGTCCGAACACCTTCACGGTAGTCCAACACCCCAAACTTATAGCATTATATACATCAACTCCGAATCATGTCTTGGGTCAATAGTTGGGTTTACCCGGCTCCTATGTTTTGGTACCTTATGTTCCGCTATATCGTCTAGGGTAGCACTGGGAGAACTACTGCGATTGTGTCCCGGTTCTTCTGGACGAGCACCTTAGTAGAGAAAGCTGAAAACTGACTATCATGATGCAGCGAGAGTTGGTCAGCTGTTTGAGAGGTTCTAAAATCTTTAACGATTCTTTCCGCACAATGCTATAACCAATGCAGCGTGCAACGGATCGGACTTTTCCGATCAGGCGCTTATAGAGCCCCTAGTGTGGTCTTCCGAACACCAAGAGCTGCGCCTACCTTCTTCGTAACAACCCCTATGGCTAAGTGAGAGCGATAAAGCCCTATAGTCTGATTGCCTGGTTTGCTGTGCCGAGCACCTCCTTGAGGGACCCAAACGTGGGATAAAGAGTGCTCAGGTTTATCCCGAACACCCCCGTACTCACTACGTGGGTGCGGAAGCCGACGACTGGCCGACTCTCAGGAATAATATATAAATTGGCCGCACAGGATGAAAAACTTTTGAACAACAAGCAATAGATGATAAGAATGCTCTTGTTTAAATATTCCAAAGGACGAATATGGTCGTATTCATGGAAATAGAATGTCCTTGGTGCATTGCTCTGCCGCAAGATGGGCTCCTTTCAATACACCTTCATAATATAGTTCAGGCTTGTGGTGCTCCTTCCCCTCCGGCGGTCCCTCGGTCATCAACTTTTCTGCATCCATCTTCCCCCAATGCACCTTGGCACGGGCGAAGGCCATTCGCGCACCCTCTATGCAGACCGACCGCTTGATGACTTCAAGTCGAGGGCAGGCACCTACAAGCCGCTTCATGAGCCCGAAGTAGCTGCTTGGAATCAGCTCAGCAGGCCACAGCTGGATAATTAAATCCTTCATGGCTAATTCGGCCGTCTTGTGCAGCTCAACCAGCTGCTTCAGCTGATCGAAAAAAGGCACCAGATAATTCGGTGCTAGATACAGCATCTAGAAGAGCCTATCCGCAGTATTCCCCCCTTCGGCTCGGTAGGATTAGGCGGCATCAGATATGCTGCGCGGCAGCTCCGCAAATACCCCTGTATACATCATAACTCAAGATTGTCAAATTCGATTTTTCTCATCGCCTATACTTGATTTTTACAGAAAAAGCCTTACCAGCCGCAATCTCCCTCGCATCCTAGATTTCCTTCAGGGCACCTGGGGCTTCCCCTCGGGCATCACTTGGAGCTTGGTGAGCCCGGGAGAGTTCGGATTCTTTCCCTAGTAAACTCTGCTCCAGGGTCTCACGTTTCTGGACGGCCTCTTGAAGCTCTCGCTCAGCCTCAATAACTCTGTCCTCGTGCTTCTCACGGAGCATCTGCTCCGCGGCTGCTTTATTCTCGGGTTTGGCCACAACCTTCTTCAAGGCCTCAATTTCGGCTGATGCCCCTAGAGTAGATTATCAAAAGATTGTTATCATGCACACTCATCCTTTCGTTCTACATAAACAATGTTTCTACATACCTTGATTATCCTCTAGTTGTCTCTTCACTTGGCCAAGTTCTCCTTCGGCCCGTGTTAGACTACGCCTCAGTTCGGATACTTCCGCAGCTTGAGAAGCCGCAGTCGATACAGATGCCTGCTGGTTAAATAGAGTGATAAATATCATCAAGCGAGTCTCCTGCGAACATGAATTTGATCCCCTGTCCGGTTCTCTCTTTCACTGAATAGTGTATCAAGGGCTACTATCTATACCATGACATTCTCCCAGAAACTCATAAAACATACCTCAAAGTCTCTTATGAGGCTGACACAGGATTCTTTCAATCCACTCTCAGCCGACTTAATCTTCTCAATCACCGCACCCATGAGGACACGGTGTTCATCAACGATGGAGGCACCCTTCAGTGCCACCAATAAAGTATCCGGCACCCCTGGTTGAACAGAGGCGGCCGGTGGATGGGACTCAGGGACCTTATGGGTCTCTAGAATCGTGTTCGGCCTGGGTCCGGATTCAGGATGACACCCGCCGTCGACACCCACGGGAGTTTTCTCTCCCGTAAAACCGGCCCCAGAAGTATGGCCGCCTGGCGCTGCCTTCGCGACCTTCTCCCCCCCTCCGTGGCATGGGTCCTTCGGGGAAGAAACCTCGGTTTCATTCCTACATTTCGAGGAGGAGGCCCTCAGGGGTGTCCTGCTCCCCATAGCGTCTAAACCCAGCAGATCTTCTGATGAGGACTGTTCGGCGCAGGGCTTCGCCGGACTGAAAAAGAAAAGCATGGCTCAAATTAGAGTGTGATGCCATGACTAGCCCGGATGTATGAGTGTGTTCGGACTATATACTTACGAGATCACCAGAGGCTCGGCCCTGGGATCCCACTCCGGGCTGCTATCGGTGGCGCCGGTGGACTCCTCCTAAAGAGGAGTTTTTCCCCTCTTAGGCGAATCGGCCTCCAAGGAGCTCGAGGTCGTTCTTTTCTTCTTTCTCCCTGCGGGGGATTCAGACTCCTCCTCCCCATCCTCTTTGGAGGAAGAATGGGCATTGGAGTCTTCGGATTTTGCGTCCGTAGTACCACAGCGACGGAGGCCGCCCCTGGTCTTCTTGGCCTCCTTCTCAGCCTTCTTCTTCGGTGCTTTATATGGCGTCGGGACCAGCATCTTCGTGAGAAGTGGGCTGACCGGTTCTTCTGGTAGAGGGGCAGGACAGTAGATCCGCCCCGCCTTCTTCGCCCAGCCCTGGGAAAATGATGGGAAATATGTTAAGTGTTTTCTGAGGATGTACGAACAGAATCCATGAATTGTCTAACATTCAGTTGCTTAGCGAACTTGCAGGGCAGGACAGTTGGTACCCGCGGTCCTCAGTGGAGTCCAGCCACGGTTTGCCGGACTTGAAAAGCACCTTCCAGATGTCCTTGTGTGTAGAGCCAAAGAGCTCTAGCAGGGTCTGGTGCTTAGCTGGGTCGAACTCCCATAAATTGCAAGCTCTGTGTTGACATGGTAGTATCCGGCGAACCAACATCACCTGGACTACATTGACGAGCTTGACGCTCTTATCTTCCATGTCTTGGATGCACGTATGGAGCTCTGATAGCTCGTTAGATGAAGCCCAGCTCAGGCCCTTCTCGTGCCAGGACGTAAGTCGCAGGGGGGCACCGGATCTGAACTCCGGAATGGCGGTCCACTCGTTGCTACGCGGCTCAGTGATGTAGAACCACTGCTGCTGCCACTCCTTGACGGAATCATTCAAAGTCCCCGTCGGCCATGTGATATTGGGCATCTTGCTCACCATGGCACCTCCGCATTCGGCATGCTCGCCGCTCACCACCTTGGGCTTTACATTAAAAACCTTTAGCCATAAGCCGAAGTGTGGCAAAATGCGGAGAAAGGCCTCGCACACGACTACGAATGTCAAGATGTTGAGGAAGGAGTTTGGGGATAGATCATGAAAATCAATCCCGTAATAATACATGACGCCGCGAACAAATGGGTGGAGGGGAAACGTTAGCCCGCGGACAAAGTGAGGAATAAATACCACCCTCTCGTGGGGTTCCTGGGTGGGGACGATTTGCCCCGCCGTCGGAAGACGGTGGCTAATTCTCTTGGCCAGATACCTGGCCCCCCGAAGCTTTTTGATATACTTCTCCCGGACGGTAGAGGCCATCCACTTGCCTCCTGCTCCAGATCCGGACATCTTTGGGAAGCCTTCTTGGGTGAGAAGAGGAGCACTTGGGCACTAGGGCTCGAGCGGTGAGGAATGGATGAGTAGAGAAGGACGTGGGTAAAAGGGAAGATTCTCATCCCCTTATAAAGGCAGCAAAGATCCTGCACCTTCCCACTTGCCCATTAAAAATGCTTATTTTCCAAAGCGCCACGATTGATGGCACGGTTGGGTGACCCACACCTGTATTAAATGAGAATCCCGCAATGGGGGCACACGATCTCTGCTTCGACGAGACGTGCCGATAAAACTGCTTCGCGATATGTGCGGTGGCTGGTTGTGAAAAACGGTTCGAATAAATGACCGAACCGTGGCGTGATGTCATGCTATTAAAAGCTGTCAGCAGATTAGATTTGTGGAATATTATACTCTCTACGGTGGAATGTGGAATTTGTTTTGCAGAGCCGGACACGATCCTTGTGTCCTAAATCTTCTCTGGAGTATTCAGAGAAGGAACCCGCCTTGCAATGCCGAAGATAATCTGCGCGCTGGACTCTTCATCATTGAAGCCTGGTTCAGGGGCTAATGAGGGAGTCCTGGATTAAGGGGTCCTCGGACAGCCGGACTATATACTTTTGCCGGACTGTTGGACTATGAAGATACAAGACTGAAGACTTCGTCCCGTGTCCAGATGGGACTCTCCTTTGCGTGGAAGGCAAGCTTGGATCTTCGGATGTGTAGATTTCCTTCTCTGTAACCGACTCTGTGTAACCCTAGCCCCCCCTGGTGTCTATATAAGCCGGAGGGTTTAGTCCGTAGGACAAGAACAATCAGAATCATAGGCTAGCTTCTAGGGTTTAGCCTCTACAATCTCGTGGTAGATCAACTCTTGTAATACTCATATCATCAAGATCAATCAAGCAGGAAGTAGGGTATTACCTCCATCGAGAGGGCCCGAACCTAGGTAAAACATCGCGTCCCCTGCCTCCTGTTACCATTAGCCTTAGACGCACAGTTTGGGACCCCCTACCTGAGATCCGCCGGTTTTGACACCGACAGTGGGGACTTGGTTGGTGTGAGCCTGGCTGTGGACCCGCCGACGCCCTTGGCAAGGGTCTTGCCGGGTGGCCCGGCAAGGGCCTTGCCGTGGCGCATTGCCTTCCCCGGCAAGGATTCTCCCGGGGGTCTTGTGGGTTTCTTTGGCAAGAATCTTGATGAGGATTGTTGCCTCCCAATCCTCATCTGATCTTGAATATTCTTTGTCTTCACAAAGATCTGCATACCACGATGGAGGTGCCTCTCGAGCCATGGCCCAACACGGTTGATGGTGTTGGAGGCCGTGGGTTCGAGGGTGGCTCACTCCACTGGTGTGGGTGAGCCGTCCTGGCAAGGGTCTTGCCAGGGAAACATGCTTCGTCCATCTGCACTTTGTGGCCTTGGCCCTTGATGTTGCCTTGTTTGTCTTGTGCCTTTGGCTACTCTCCAGCTCCCCTCCTTTGCCCTGATATGTGTGGCCATGGCGCGTGGCTCCGACTGCCCATGCGCAAGTAAAGGGATCAAAAGGAGAGCCCCTACTTTTGTACACCGACAAAATGGCATATTCATATCTCAGGAGAAATACCTCAAGGATGTGTTGAGGAAATTCGGCATGCAAGATTGCAAAGGCGTCAAAATTCCTATGCCCACAAATGGCCATCTAACACTGATTAAAATGGTAAAGACTTCGATCAAAAGGTATACCGCTCCATGATTGGCTCTTTATTGTACCTATGTGCCACTAGGCTGGATATTATGCTTAGTGTTTGCATGTGTGCCCGATCTCAAGATACACCGAAGGAATCACACCATAAGGCTGTGAAGCATATTCTTCGATATCTAGCTCACACACCAACACTTGGATTATGGTATCCCAGGGGCTCTTCCTTTGATCTCATTGGATATTCAGACTCTGACTATGCTGGCGATCGGGTGGACCGCAAGTCAACGTCAGGCACAGGTCATTTCCTCGGACGATCCCTGGTATGTTGGTCCTTGAAGAAACAAAACTGTGTATCACTCTCCACTGTAGAAGCTGAGTACATTGCTGCTGGATCTTGCTGTCCTCAATTACTATGGATGAAGCAAACACTCAAGGACTATGGCATCAATGTGAAGAATGTGCCACTCTACTGCGATAATGAGAGTGCTATCAAGATTGCTCACAACCCAGTTTAGCACTCGAAGACAAAGCACATCCAGATTCGTCATCATTTTCTTCATGACCATGTATTAAAGGGCGACATCTCCATCGACCACGCAAGTACTGAAGACCAGCTGGCCGATATCTTCACAAAGCCCTTGGATGAGAAGAGATTTAGCAAGTTGCGGTGTGAGCTAAATATCCTAGATTCTTCGAATGTTCTTTGAAAAGGACACACATCCTAACACTTATGCTGACTTGATGACTTAGATGTGCAACACACGAAGTAACGTTTTTCTTCAATCAATGAAGACTAACCCTCTAATTGTGAAGAAATTAATGAAGAAATTGATTCTCAGAACCCTACGAGAATTGTACGAGGCGTCTGAAATCAGCTTTCTTATAGGTGGGGTACACCAGCAACCCAAGATGAAAATTCTTTGATTTGAGTTTTTCTTCATTTTTGAAATTCCTCGGTTTTTCAAATTCTTCAACTTTGCATTGTCTTCACTCTTTTCGTCATTGTTCTTCATTTAACTATATATATATATATATATATATATATATATATATATATATGAGTTTATGTCCTCTACAGCATTCACTTATTGCTAATTCTTCAAGTTGACTTTTCTGCTAAGTGAATGCGATCGGACCCTTCCCCCTGTATGATAAACTCAACCTAGTCTGTTCACAAATTCTTCATGTGCATTCTATTTGAAACTCGTTCAAATTCTTCACTGTGTCCTTGACAGCTGAAGTAATTGCAAACAAAACTTTAAGGTATTCTTATCCAAATTTTCGGCTTTTGCCGCTCAAACCGTTACGCATTCCATGGTATACTTATCTATTCACCCACGATATCACACGATCTCCACCTCTCAGTACATGGGTGACACATGTCGCGCGAATGAGAAGGGTCAGGGGCATGTTCGTCCAAATTCTTCTGGCAAACAAATATTCACCTCAGCTATAAATACCCCCTTCACTTCCACATTTCACTTTTACTCCGCTCGACCTCACTCCCTCGCTCGAGCTTCTCAACCCTAGCACCACTGCTACCTCCATTGTTGCCGGTGAGGAAGAGCTTCACTGCCTCGACCTCGTCGACGTCGTACTCGCGCCGAACGCGGAAATCTTCCCTCCAACGCCACCGTAGACGTCTTCCTCCGCCAAGTTAGGGCGTGGGAGATCCAAGCTGATGAACACCACTTGTTCGTCGTGTTCTTCATCAAGGTTAATTAAAAGTTACTTTTGCCGCATTTATTCTACTGATGATTTTCATCAAATCTTCAAAAGGTGTTTATTTTTCAACCTCCACACTCTAAACACCTAGCACAAATCTTCAGTTCTTGTTCTGTTTCTCTAAGTGACGTTTTTCTTCATGATTCCTGAATTTGTGTGAATCTCACGATCCGCACAACTCTGGAACCTACGTCAAAGAATGCTTAGTGAAATTCTTCAAGACACATCGGTTAATTTCCTCAAACTTGTTCATCTTTGCAAAAACTTCTGAGAATGCATACGAGATCTCCAAATTCTTTGTACCTATACTCTGTTCACAGGTACACATGTCTGCTGCTGAATCACGAGGTTCTCATCAACTTAACTCATTTGCAGTGTTCCTCGAAGAAAAGCTGCATACTTGTTCGGAGAACTCGATTGTGCAAATTCCTTAGCTGAAGAAAATGGTAGATGGTAAAAGGCCTCAGAAAGGAGGAAAGAAGCTTGAAGTAAATACTTCTTCTGAGATCTCTGCGGACATCTATGTAGGGTACTGCACGCCTGATGATGAAACACATGGCAAGGAGACGAAGAATGAGCACAAAGTGCGCATTCAGAGGATTTAAAGAAGATGGGCAAGAGAGTGGAGGGAGTACAAATATGTCACTCCCAAATACATGAAGAAATTCACTCTTAACCCTCCATGCTCAAGACCTCCTCTAGCACTTGGCAAAAGAACTGATCCAACAAGCCTTAAACGTGGTGAGGATTATGTTGATGAATGGGCTAGGCGGCAAGCTAAGTTGGCCAAGCAGGCCAAAGAAGAAGTGAAGAAATTTAATGAGGATTCTGCTGCTGCCGCTACCGCTGCTGAGGCTTCTTCAAGCAAGAAGGCTATGCCAAAGAAGCCAGCCAAGAAACCACCTTCCTCAGCAATGCCCTCACAGCCAAGTTCTTCTTCAATGCCCTCACGGCCCATCTCCTCAGTGCCACCAAGGCAAATTCCTCAAGCTGCCCCAATTACTCAAGGTGCACAAATTCCTCGGGTTTCAAAACCCTCAGCTCCTCCGCAAAGTCCTCAACACCCATTCATCTCACCACGTGCCAAAGGATCATTGGCATATCAATTGCCTCAGGAGCTTCAGCAAGTTCTTCAGCTCATCCTTCATCAACCGGTCCCACTCTACTGATGTCAGGACCCCGACTCGATGCCACATCGATCTAGCATGTAACACCTCATATCACTTTGCGGCCTCACGCACGGTATTCCCACGGGTCTCTTCTTACCTTTGCCCGGGACTGTTTGCGCCTTTTGGCACACGTATATGATAGTGTCGCTAGCATCCATATGGTAAAGAGCCCGGGCTGACATGGCTAGTCGTAAACCCAAAGTGGCATAGACTTACAGGGACAGGCATCCATGACCCAGCATCGAACGTGTCGGTCATCAGCAAGTGAATCCGGGCTGTAGCACTGGGCTAGCAGGACTCCGGTAAACCAGGCTGTAGCGGGCTAACAGGACTCCGGCATCCATCGCGTGACATTTCCCCGAAGGGACAGACACAGGAATAAAGAAGGACACATGCCGGCCAGCCTAAGTGTTCCGGAGCAGTAGCAAGCTACCAAGGCTTAGTGGAAACACTAGGAGACATTTCCCGATAAGAGAGGCTACTAAGAATAAACAACTAGATAGTCAGATCCCACACATACCAAGCATTTCAATCATACACACAATATGCTCGATATGTGCAAATACAACAAGGCATCACAACATGACTCTACAACACAAGTACTTTATTTAAGGCTCAGAGAGCCATACATAGCATACACACAAGTACGGGTCACACGACCCAGCATTCAAGTCATACAGACATACAAGCCAACAGCGGAAGTAACTTGTCTGAGTACAGACAACTAGTAAAATAAAAGAGGCTTGGGAAAGCCTGGCTATACTACGTGGTCCTTCACAAGCTCAGGATCACCACCTGGGCCTCGGTCTACTCATCGATGTCAACGTCTACGAAGAACCCATCAGAAGGGGTTGCAGCGTCTTCTGAAAAATGTAAATTAAAGCAACATGAGTACAAAGGTACTCAGCAAGACTTACATCAGATCCTACATACATGCACATTATCAAGGGGGGTTGGTGGGGTTATTGCAGCAAGCCAGCTTTGACTCTTGGCTAAGCTATCCTACGATACACCAACTTGAAATGGTTTTGCGCACACGAGTCCACTACTCACCACCTCAATACACCACCGAGGATCCACCTCCGTCATCCTACGGAAGAGCCATCCTCGGCACTCACGCTTATCTTGAGATTTTTAGAAGTATCCATTTACTTGTCTATGAACTGTATAGGCAACCAAGTAGTCCTTTACCGCGGACGCGGCTATTCGAATAGATAATGTTAACCCTGCAGGGGTGTACTTCTTCATACATGTTTCCACCACTTAGCGTCTGCACACGACATGTGCTCGGCAGACTTCAAGCGAAAGCCGACGTGGGTGTAGACCACGACCTACCTAAACACCTAAGTCTCTAGTCCAGGTTTATTGCCTATCTAGGTTCCATCCGCAGGGAGTCCGGCCGAGGTTTCCCATATGGCCCCGAACAATGTGTACAGGGTTCCCGAGATACCTAACGGGTATCCGGTACACCGTGCCACGTACCTACCGCATCACAGCCCACCCCTACGGGTCAGCGCTGTCCACGGCCTCCAGTAGGCTACAAACACCAGAAACTACTTGCAACTCCTGGACAGAGGACTAGAGTGAATAAGAAGTCGAGCGGGGTCATATTTCAGGGCCCAATGCATGGTAGTAGCTGTATCTTAAATCACACATACAGATCTCAGTGCTTAAGGTCGGCTTCAATGAAACAACCCACCATGTACTCCTACATGGCCTTTCATCGATACCTTTACCAAATCGTGTTCACCACATCACTCTCATTACCGGCATGATCATTTCACTCTAGCCCATCACCCAGATGAACCAGACCTGACACGACTCTAAGCATAGCAGGCATAGCAAGGTAGGAACAACACATACATATGGCTCAATCAACTCCTACACATGCTAGTGGGTTTCATCTAGTTACTGTGGCAATGACAGGTCATGCAGAGGAAATGGGTTCAACTACCGTAGCACACAGCAGTTTGAAACGCGTTGTCTTAATGCAGTAAAAGAGAGCAGGAGCGAGAACATGGGATTGTATCGATATGATCAAATGGTTGGTTGCTTGCCTGATGGGTCGATGCACTGATATTGTTCTTCGTTGGGGTAATCACGATACTCCTCAGGGGCAGGACCTGCCGCAGAGAGCACCGATACACAACATCACCAAACAATATGCAACAATATGATGCATGCATGAAACATGGCAATATGAGTGTGTTGGGCTAATGCAACTAAAACCAGATGGGTTTGAACCATTTTGAATCAAAGATTCAAGTTTCAAACTCATACATGGCCCTTATAAGTGCTTAATCTAGTTCTGCTCTAAACATCAGGTTAGCTTGCTTAAACATGCATGAAACCAGTACAGATGGATAGATTGGATTTTTCTGATCATTTTTCATATATAAAACTTTGCATTTGGAGTTACAGATGATTTACTATGAATTTTTGAAGTTTGGGGATTTTCTGGAATTTATAAATCATTCTGGATTTATTTTAATTCTAGAAAAGGATTACTGCGTCAGCATGATGTCATGATGACCTCAGCAGGTCAACAGGCCGGTCCAGGTCAAACTGACCAGTGGGTCCCGCATGTCAGTAGTTAATTAACTAACTTAAATTTAGTTAAACTAATCTGGGTTAATTAGCAGAGGGGGACCCACTTGTCATAGACTCAGGGGAGTCAACCTGGACCCACCCTAGTCAAAGTCAAGGTCAAACATGCCGGCGTCTAGCCGCCGGCGAGGCCGAACACGGCGGCGAGAGTGGTTTTGTGCACTCCGGCGACCAAATGGGCGGCGGAGAGCATCTACAGGTAGCTGGGACCGAGCCGCAGCTCTTGGTGGAGGTGGTTGAGCTCGGGGTGGCCGGAGACGTCGCCGGCAACGACTTTGGCGGTCGCCGGAGTCGGGTGAAGACGAATCCGAGGCTACGGGGCACGGCGAGGCACGTGGGGAGGTGCGTTGGGCCCCTGGGGACGCGGTGAGTGCGTTAGACAAGGTGGGGTGGCCGGTGGTTAGCCAGAGACACGTCGGCGACGAGCTCCGCGGTGGCGTGTACGGTCGAGCTACGTGTGCTCGCGGTAGTGAACGAGAGCGATAAAGGGAAGGGGAGGAGGTAGCCAAGCTCACGGTGATCTCGAGGGAGCAGACGACGCGGTCGGGGACGAGCTGGTGCGGCGGCGACGGCAAAGGGGATCTCCGGCGGTGGCGAGGTCGAACGAGGTCAGGGCGGTGGCTTCAGGGCAAGCTAGCGCTCGGGGCTCGGCTTGTTCGAAGGAGCGGATGGCGGCGAAGCTCCTGGACACGGTGGCACAGCGCGGGGTTGACGGAGAGCGCGACTATGGCGAGGGTGCGGCGACGGTGGCGTCGGCCATGGCGTGGGAGAACGAGGGAGAGGAGCTGGGGGAAGGGGCTGGTGTCTGCAAGGTCGGGGAGAGGGAGAGGGGTCGATCCCCATCATTAGGTGGGCGAGGAGAGCGGCGAGGCGGCGGGCAGCTGCGTGGCACGCATGCTGTGCTCGCTGTCGAGCAGCTGCCTGCCTGCCTGGCCAAGCCAAGCAGCTCGCTGGAGCGGTGGCTGGGCTGGGCCGGCAGGTGGGCCTGCTAGGTGCCGCCAGGTAAATCTTGCCCTACATCCTGTTTTTTTATTCTGTAGGTTTGTGGACTTATTAAAAATACCTAGACAACTCCTAAAATCACCAAACTGCACCTGGTCCTTAGTTGGAATAATTCCAGCATGGAACATTTTAGTTTGGGATTATTTGAGCATTTGCAATATTTTATAAATTTTAAATGCCCAAATTCAAATACTTATGATTTAATTCAAAAACCTTAGGATGACCTAGAAAACTGTGCATCACTTTTGGCAGAGGTTCTGAACCAAGACAAAAATGATGGACATTTTGGAAGGGCATTTCAGGTTCATTGAAAATATTTTTATTAAACCCTAGTTGGATTCAGAGGGGGCTGGGGGTTCTGTCATCCCCATTTCAAGTTTCTGTTGAGAAAAATAGACATGATGCAACACTCTAATGCATGAACTAGCTAGGGTGTGACAACTCACCCCCACTCAAAAGAATCTCGTCCCGAGATTTAGGTTCCTCCGGAAAGAAGGCGGGGTACTCAAGTCGAAGACGATCCTCCCTTTCCCAAGTTGCTTCCTTCTCAGAATGGTGCGACCATTGAACCTTGAGAAACTTGATATTATGACGTCGGGTGGTACGCTCGGCTTGATCGAGGATACGAACGGGGTACTCTCGATACGTGAGGTTATCTTGAAGATCAAGCGTTTCGTGGTCCACTCCACGGATAGGATCCGAGAAGCAACGCCTGAGTTGAGAAACGTGGAAGACGTCGTGGACTCTGGAGAGATGCGGAGGTAGTTCCAATTGGTAGGCAACTTCTCCTCGTTTAGCGAGAATGCGAAAGGGTCCAATGTAGCGAGGAGCCAATTTGCCTTTGATACCGAAACGATGGGTTCCCTTCAGAGGAGTAACCCGAAGGTAAGCCTTCTCGTCAACCTCAAAAGTCATAGCCTTATGTTTTCGGTCGTATTGACTCTTTTGACGAGATTGGGCTGTTTTCAACTTTTCACGAACAATGCGAACTTGCTCTTCTGCTTCCTGGATCATGTCCGGGCCAAAGAATTGTCTTTCCCCGGTTTCTGACCAGTTAAGAGGCGTTCGACACCTTCGTCCATAGAGAACTTCAAAAGGGGCTTTACCCAAGCTAGATTGATAGCTGTTGTTATAAGCAAATTCGGCAAATGGAAGGCATTTCTCCCAATCCATTCCGAATGAGATAACAGAAGCTCGAAGCATGTCTTCTAGAATCTGGTTGACACGTTCTACTTGACCACTTGATTGAGGGTGAAAAGCAGTGCTAAAGGAAAGGCGGGTTCCCATAGCATTTTGGAAACTTTCCCAAAATCGAGAGGTAAAGAGACTTCCTCGATCCGAGTTAATTTCCAGTGGAACACCATGGAGAGACACTATTCGGGAGATGTACAAGTCTGCTAATTGACTAGCGGTTATACTCTCGCGAACAGGTAAGAAATGGGCTACTTTGGAAAGACGATCGACAACGACGAAGATAGCGTTATTCCCTCTCTTGGTCCTGGGAAAACCGGTAATGAAATCCATACCAATTTTGTCCCATTTCCATTCAGGAATAGCTAAGGGTTGAAGGGTGCCAGCAGGCCGTTGATGCTCTGCTTTTACACGACGACAGACGTCGCAACTAGCAACAAACTGAGCAATGTCTCTCTTCATCCTAGTCCACCAGAACCTCTGGCGTAGGTCCTGATACATCTTAGTACTACCAGGATGAATGGTGAGAGGAGATTCATGAGCCTCCTTAAGGATCAACTGCCGTAGATGCTGGTTCTTGGGAACCACTAAACGGTTCTCAAAGTACACAACACCATGATCATTTGTGGAGAAACATCTAGCACCTCCGCTAGCAATGTTCTCCTTGATCCTAGATATTCCTTTATCTCACTTTTGGGCAGCGATAATTTGATCCGTAAGAGTAGGTTTCGCCACCAAGGTGGAAACAAATCCTTGAGGAACAATGTGAAGGTTAAGCTTCCGAAATTCCTCATGGAGAAGCGGTTGACCTTGTTGTAACATCAGATTGTTACAATAAGATTTACGACTTAGTGCATCAGCCATGACGTTGGCCTTTCCTGGGGTGTAAGTTATCCCTAAGTCGAAATTTGTGATCAACTCAACCCAACGTCTTTGCCTGAGATTCAAATCCGGTTGGGTGAAGATGTACTTCAAACTTTGGTGATCGGTGAAGATTTCGCAACGATTACCGAGGAGGTAATGTCGCCAGGTTTTAAGTGCATAGACTACAGCTGCAAGCTCTAGATCATGAGTAGGATAATTCTCCTCATGTGGGTGCAATTGCCGTGAAGCGTAAGCAATTACGTGACGATCCTGCATGAGAATGCAACCTAGTCCTTGTCGCGAGGCGTCGCAATAGATAACAAAGTCCTTAGAGAAATCTGGTGGTACCAATACGGGAGCAGATGTCAGGCGTCTTTTCAGTTCCTGAAAGCTGTGCTCACATTGTGGAGTCCACTCGAACTTTTTATCTTTCTTGAGGAGTTCAGTTAGAGGTTTGGCAACTTTGGAGAAGTTCTCGACAAAGCGGCGACAATAGCTCGCTAAGCCAAGGAAACTCCGAACTTGCTTGACCGATTCAGGTGGAGTCCAATTAAGGACGGCTTGAACTCGCTCGGGATTAACAGCAATACCTTTACCAGAAATTACATGCCCTAGATAGGTCACTTCTGGCAACCAAAATTCGCATTTGGAGAACTTGGCATAAAGGCGATGCTCTCGAAGTTTCATCAACACTAGCCTTAGATGTTCGGCATGTTCTTCCTCGTTCTTGGAGTAGATGAGTATATCATCGAGGTAAACCACGACGAATTTATCCAAATACTCCATGAAGATTGAGTTCATTAAGCGAGAGAAAGTGGCTGGAGCGTTGGTTAAACCGAAGGACATGACGGTGTACTCGTATTGGCCATAACGAGTAACAAAGGCCGTTTTAGGAATGTCCCCGTTCCGGATTTTGATTTGATGGTAGCCCAACCTCAAATCCATTTTAGAGAAGATGAGGATCCAGCGAGCTGATCATACAGGTCGTTGATCCTGGGGAGCGGATACTTGTTCTTGATTGTGACCAGGTTGACTGGTCGATAATCTACAACCATCCGGTCCGTACCATCCTTCTTCTTGACGAAGAGGACGGGGCAAGCCCATGGAGACGAACTAGGACGGATGAAACCCTTTTTCAAGGACTCATCGAGTTGTTTCTTAAGCTCGGCTAGTTCAAAAGGTGCCATCTTATAGGGTCTTCTAGAAATTGGGACAGTTCCTGGAATGAGATCTATCATGAACTCAACATCTCTGTCAGGTGGAACACCTGGCAATTCCTCTGGGAAGACATCCGGAAAGTCACGGACTACCGGAACGTCTTCGAGGTCTGGCAACGGACTGGCGTTAAGAGAATATAGCTGTCGCTTGGCTACTCGGGTCAAGACATTGACTATCTTTCCCGAAGGATGTGTGAGTTGAACAGTCCTAGAGAAACAATCAATTTTGGCATGATGGGCTGACATCCAGTCCATACCCAAGATGATATTAATATCCGAAGATTTGAGAGCTATCAAAGATGCGAGAAAAACAAGTCTGTCGACTTGAATTTCATTTCCATGGCTTACTCTAGAGGTTTGCCATTTGGATCCCGGAGTTTGAATTACCATAGAGGTGGGCATCTCACAGAATGTGGTGTTATGCAGACGAGCATAGCTGTCGGATATAAATGAATGAGATGCTCCTGTATCGAAAAGAACAGATGTCGGGTGGCAATTAACAAGGAGCGTACCGAGAACGACGTTGGGATCCTCTTGAGCTTCTTCAGCAGAGATACAGTTGACATGGCCACGTGCAGCGGTGGCCGGCTTGGCGTAGAACGCTTTCCCTGTTGGCTTGCCACGGCCAACAGCTTTTCCAGACTGGTTGGGGTTGGTCTGGGGGCACTCGCGCAGGTAGTGGCCCGATTCCCCACACTTAAAGCAAGTCACAGAGCTGGTACGTGGAGGAGCATTGTTGGTTGGACCACCATAGGGCTTGGCTGGTGCAAACTGTTGAGCGGGGCGAGGCGCCTGAAAGGACGGCCTCGGTGTGAACCTGGGTGGCAGGGCAGTGTTAGGCACCCACACGCGGCGCTTCTGAGGACCAGCACCGGATGAGGAACCCATGTCACGGCCATGCTTGCGTGTTGCTTCATAATCAGTCTGACCAGACTCAGCACTGATGGCTTTGTTAACAAGCTTCTGAAAAGATGTGCACTCATGCAGACGGAGGTCGCGGCGAAGCTCAGGGCTAAGTCCCTTGCGGAACCTTGCTTGCTTCTTTGCATCAGTAGAGACTTCCTCAGTTGCATACCGTGCTAGGTTACCGAACTCCCTGCTGTATGCATCCACAGAGAGTCGACCTTGAGTGAAACTGCAGAACTCCTCACGTTTACGGTCCATGAGACCCTCCGGAATGTGATGTTCACGGAAAGCCTCGCTGAATTCAGCCCAAGTAGTGACATGGCCCGCTGGGCGCATAGCTCCATAGTTCTCCCACCATAGACTGGCGGGGCCTTCAAGATGATATGCAGCAAAGGTGACCTTATCAGCCTCAGCTACTAGCGCAGAACGCAGTTTGTGAGTAATACTGCGAAGCCAGTCATCGGCGTCGAGAGGCTCGACGGAGTGGTGGAAGGTGGGTGGATGTAACTTGATGAAATCACTGAGTGACACCAAGTTATTCCTCTGATGGTGTGCTGTGTTTTGCTCGATGCGCTCCAACAAACGGTTAGTCTCCCGCTTGTTTCTCTCGGCTTCCAGCATAACTTTGGCCAGAGAGGGCGGTGAGGCAGGTTTGTTCCCCCAACTCTGCTGCCTTCGGCCTGCTCTGGGGGAGCAGGGTTGGTGCGGGTGTTAACCATCCTAGGAAAACAAAACAATGGTTTAGTCCAGGATGATAGGATTCTGACATAGAATGTAGAATGTAATGGATAACTTGGAATGTAAGATGATCATCCGTATGACATGGTAGATACAGAAACTGCTTCTTTTATTCCATCGTCATACACACCATACAAGGTTTAGTACAGAACCAAACAAAGTACTACTACGGTGAAAAGAGGATTACATCTCATCGGAGGCATTCCGAGCTCCTATACATTATTTTTCTACACCTCCGGAAGGCGGTACAAGCTAAGTCATATCCCACGAGTCACGCAGGACGGTGGACGATACAGCTAGTACGATACTAGTGATACTACTACTAACTCAGACAGCTCCGTAGTAGTCTTCATAGAAGTCACCTCCATAGCCTGGAAGCTCAACGTGATCATCCGGAAACAGTCGGTCCCGTGGAGCTTGTGGACCATAGGGGCTAGGATGAGGTCTTGGACCAACAAATGGTGGCCTGCGGGGACCACGAGGTGGGGTGATGCCTCCTACATCACGCCAATCCATCACGTCTGGCAGAGCAGATCTCACAGGATAGAGATCTCGCATATCCATGTATCCAGCGTGCACAGCCGGTGCAAACCGAGTCAAAGTGGCCCAATGATCAGCACGGGTATTGAAAAGCTCTAGTCTCAAGGCCCGATTTTCACGGTCCTTGTCTTCAAGCAACTGTGCAGTGGTGCGGGTCCATGAATCCTCCTGAGTGGAGTCAGCATAGATAGCCTGGAGATACCCTTGTGCTCCTGGAAGTGATGCTGGCATATACCGGAAGTCAGAGTCCCGAAATAGGCCAGTCCTGACTCGCATGATGGTCATCATAGAGTAGGCAGCATCCTGCACGGCCATCTCAATAGTAACCGCGAGTCCATAGGAGCAGTGGAGGGGCTCGGTAGATCCAGGATAAGATGGAAATATCCTGACAGTACAAAAATATTGACTTTGACTAAAGTCTCGGAATTGCTCTTCGACTGTGTACTCAGGATACCAAGGGTATCCAGCCTCAGTCATTACCCTGACCAACATAGCAGTATGGCCGGGTACATCTAGACATCGAGTCAAACGAACCACTTGATTCTGAGGACGGGTCGCCATCTGGAACATGATAAACACAAGACATTAAGATTCCTAGCAGAAATTGGACAGCATAACGGCTGTAAATGCTCAAAAAGGATTTTGAGGCATTTGACAAAGGATTGCATAGACACTCAACAACATCATATCAAGGTTCTGGGTCCATCTTAGCACATAATGGGTAGTAGAACTGAACTAGGCTTGTATCCATCAAACCTATAAGGTACTACTGATTAGTAACACGTGAACCTGATAGAGAGAAGAGATCCTAATTCCTTAACCCCCGGTGGAAGAATAGACTGACTCAGATCAGAATGTCATGAGATAGAGGAGTAAAAAGAGCCTTACGTTCCATCCCACAATCAATTCCCCTACATATAACTAAAGAATTTCTAGACTCAACATTGACCAGTTTGGCTTGGAGAACCTACAGGCAGTCCGGCTCTGATACCAACGCTGTCAGGACCCCGACTCGATGCCACATCGATCTAGCATGTAACACCTCATATCACTTTGCGGCCTCACGCACGGTATTCCCACGGGTGTCGTCTTACCTTTGCCCGGGACCGTTTGCGCCTTTTGGCACACGTATATGATAGTGTCGCTAGCATCCATATGGTAAAGAGCCCGGGCTGACATGGCTAGTCGTAAACCCAAAGTGGCACAGACTTACAGGGACAGGCATCCATGACCCAGCATCGAACGTGTCGGTCATCAGCAAGTGAATCCGGGCTGTAGCACTGGGCTAGCAGGACTCCGGTAAACCGGGCTGTAGCGGGCTAACAGGACTCCGGCATCCATCGCGTGACATTTCTCTGAAGGGACAGACACAGGAACGAAGAAGGACACATGCTGGCCAGCCTAAGTGTTCCGGAGCAGTAGCAAGCTACCAAGGCTCAGTGGAAACACTAGGAGACATTTCCCGGTAAGAGAGGCTACTAAGAATAAACAACTAGATAGTCAGATCCCACACATACCAAGCATTTCAATCATACACACAATATGCTCGATATGTGCAAATACAACAAGGCATCACAACATGACTCTACAATACAAGTACTTTATTTAAGGCTCAGAGAGCCATACATAGCATACACACAAGTACGGGTCACACAACCCAGCATTCAAGTCATACAGACATACAAGCCAACAGCGGAAGTAACTTGTCTGAGTACAGACAACTAGTAAAATAAAAGAGGCTTGGGAAAGCCTAGCTATACTACGTGGTCCTTCACAAGCTCAGGATCACCACCTGGGCCTCGGTCTACTCATCGATGTCAACATCTACGAAGAACCCATCAGAAGGGGTTGCAGCGTCTTCTGAAAAAAATGTAAGTTAAAGCAACATGAGTACAAAGGTACTCAGCAAGACTTACATCAGATCCTACATACATGCACATTATCAAGGGGGGGTTGGTGGGGTTATTGCAGCAAGCCAGCTTTGACTCTTGGCTAAGTTATCCTACGATACACCAACTTGAAATGGTTTTGCGCACACGAGTCCACTACTCACCACCTCAATACACCACCGAGAATCCACCTCCGTCATCCTACGAAAGAGCCATCCTCGGCACTCACGCTTATCTTGAGATTTTTAGAAGTATCCATTTATTGTCTATGAACTGTATAGGCAACCAAGTAGTCCTTTACCGCGGACGCGGCTATTCGAATAGATAATGTTAACCCTGCAGGGGTGTACTTCTTCATACATGTTTCCACCACTTAGCGTCTGCACACGACATGTGCTCGGCAGACTTCAAGCGAAAGCCGACGTGGATGTAGACCACGACCTACCTAAACACCTAAGTCTCTAGTCCAGGTTTATCGCCTATCCAGGTTCCATCCGCAGGGATTCCGGCCGAGGTTTCCCATACGGCCCCGAACGATGTGTACAGGGTTCCCGAGATACCTAACGGGTATGTAACGCCCTCGATGCGGCTATATCTCCCACGTGTCGAAGCACGACTTAGAGGCATAACCGCATTGAAAGCAATGTCGCAAGTGAGGTAATCTTCACACAACCCTTGTAATACATAAGGGAAAGAGATACATAGTTGGCTTACAATCGCCACTTCACACAATTACATGAATAAAGCATTACATCATCCAGATACAATCAAGGTCCGACTACGGAACCAAAATAAAAGAAGAACCCCAAATGCGACAAAGGTCCCCGATCGACCCCAACTGGGCTCCACTACTGATCAACTAGAACGAAACAACACAAAGGGCAAGATCTTCATCGAGCTCCTCCTTGAGCTTGGTTGCGTCACCTGCACGGACTCATCGGCACCTGCAAGCTGATTTTGGAAGTATCTGTGAGCCACGGGGACTCAGCAATCTCGCACCCGCGAGATCAAGACTATTTAAGCTTATAGGAAGGATGGAGTAATGAGGTGGAGCTGCAGCAAGCGACTAGCATATATAGTGGCTAACATACGCAAATGAGAGCGAGAAGAGAAGGCAAATCACGGTCGATAAAAGTATGATCAAGAAGTGATCCTATAGCAACCTACGTCAAGCATAACTCCAACACTGTGTTCACTTCCCGGACTCCGCCGGAAAGAGACCATCACGGTTACACACACGGTTGATGTATTTTAATTAAGGTCAACTTCGGGTTTTCTACAACCGGACGTTAACAAATTCCCATCTGCCCATAACCGCGGGCACGGCTTTATAAATTTCAATCCCTGCAGGGGAGTCCCAACTTAGCCCATGACAAGCTCTCACGGTCAACGAAGGAATAGACCTCCACCCGAGACGTTCCGATCAGACTCGGTATCCCGGTACAACAAGACATTTCGACAGGGTAAAACTAAACCAGCAACACCGCCCGAATGTGCCGACAAATCCTGATAGGAGCTGCACATATCTCTTTCTCAGGGCACACTCAGATGAGCAATCCGTACAACTAAAACCAAACCTCGAGTTTCCCCGAGGGGGCCCTGCAGCAGGCTCTAGTTCGGACCAACACTCAGAGGAGCACTGGCCCGGGGGGGGGGTTAGAATAAAGATGACCCTTGAGTCTGCAGAACCCAAGGGAAGGTGGTAGGTTGTTAGTGCAAATGGTAAAACCAATGTTGGGCATTGCTGGAAGAGCTTTACTTAAGGCGAACTGTCAAGGGATTCCCATTATAGCCCAACCGTGTAAGGAACGCAAAATCCGGGAACATAACACCGATATGACGGAAACTAGGGCGGCAAGAGTGGAACAAAACACCAGGCATAAGGCCGAGCCTTCCACCCTTTACCAAGTATATAGATGCATTAATTAAATAAGATATATTGTGATATCCCAACAAGTAAACATGTTCCAACAGGAACAACATCTCCATGTTCCAACAAGGAACAAACTTCAATCTTCACCTGCAACTAACAACGCTATAAGAGGGGCTGAGCAAAGCGGTAACATAGCCAATCAACGGTTTGCTAGGACATGGTGGGTTAGAGGTTTGACATGGCAATTTGGGAGGCTGACAAGCAAATGGTAGGCATCGTAGCATTGGCATAGCAAGAGCGAGCAAACTAGCATAGCAAAGATAGTAGTGATTTCGAGGGTATGATCATCTTGCCTGAAATCCCGCAAGGAAGAAGAACGAGTCCATGAAGAAGACAAACGGTCGTAGACGAACGAATCCTCACAACTCCGGAACGAAACCGAAGCTAACGAGAGAAGCAACCCGGAAAGAAACAAACAACATAGTAAACAAACATCACATAAACATGGCATGATGCGCAAACAAGTATGATGCATGTCCGGTTTAATGAGGCATGGCATGGCAAAGTGCAACAAACAATACTACAAGTTAAGTGGAGCTCAATATGCAACGAGGTGCATGTTGACGGAACACCACATCAATTATTTAGTTATCTCTCGTTAGGTACTCAACAATATTAAATGTTGTTTAAGCATGGCAAGAGGGGAAGCATAATATAAACTATACCATCTAAACAATTTAAATGGGGCCGGATATAAAAACAACAAATCCGGTAAATCCACATATGCATTTAGCAATTTAATGCAACAACAAGTTTAAACATTTTAAATGTTGTTATCATGATGCGGATGACATATACAAGTTTATGCAATTTTATTAAAACTTGACAAGAGCATGTTATGAAGCATTTGGTCACCATGGCGGAACAAAAAGGGTGCCACGGCGGCGAAAACGGAAAATGATGCCACGGCAACATATCAGTTCCGGTAGCTTACAGAGATACCGGTGCAAAAGGAAGTGAGCGAGTCATGCAAGATGGTGGGGTGATCCCGACTTCCGGGTTCCCACGGGATGGTGGCACGGCAAAAGAGGGGCATCGCAAGGACGATTCGATCACAGAGCAAACGATGCATCTCATTCAACACATGCATTAGGTCACGGGCGTCGTCTCGGGGTTATACCTTCGAAGCGTGCGTTTTCGGAGCGGTTCGAGTTTCGTAGAGGAAGTAGTCGTTCACGAGACGTCGTCGGAAGTAGTTGTACTCGGCCGTAGCGGAAGTAGACGTTCTCGCGACGGTAGTGGAAGTAGTGGTACACGTTCGTTTTCGGAGAGGTACTTGACGAATCCAACATCTTCGGGGCGACGGTAGTGGTTCACGGACGTCGTGGAAGTAGTTGTTCTTGAAGCAGTCGTGGAAGTAGACGTTCACGTTTGGAGAGGAACTTGTCGCAACCAAGTCCTTCGGGGCTCGTCGGTAGTGGTACTTGGCGAAATGCACGTCGACGGTAGTCCAACAATTGTCGGAGAGGGACTTGACGCAACAAAAGTCTTCCGTGCCACGGTACTTGTCCATGTAGACGTACTTTCGAACAGGAACTTGGCGCATCCAAAATGAGCAAGGCAAAAACCCTCGTTTAGCGGTGCTCGAACTTGACGAAATCCACGAACGGTCTTGGTGTATCCTGGTCTTGGAGAGGTCTCCGAAAAGAACTTGGTGTCCACGGGGACATGGAGTAGCGGTCTTGGCGTCGAGCAGGGGTCGAAGGCCAACGAGGGACGAAGTGGACGCTGCTGTTGTATGCCAGGAGGCGAAGCAAAGCGGTGACGAGCTCGAGGCAGCGCTGGGAGGACGGCGACGAGGCGGACCAGGCCGGCGGAGCAGGAGGATTGCCGGGGTGCGCGGTGCGGCGACAGTCGCCGGAGGCAGGGAAGCGAGGTCGCGACGAGCACGACTCTGGTGGCGTTGGCGCTCCTGCGGGCGTACAAGGCGGCGGCGGCCTCCTGCGGGACGGGTGCTCGAGGAGCTCCTCTCCTCGAGCGCTCGGGCGACGGGGCCTTGGCGAGGAGGAGGCGCACAGGCGCAGGCGACGGAGGTGGTGGTGGCCATGGACGACGGCGAGGAGGGAGACGGCCGCAGGGGACGGAGGGCCGCCGGAGTTGGCCGTCCCGGTGGTGTTGCGGAGGCCGGGCGGCGGATGCAGGCGACGAGGAGGAGGCCGAGGGGACGGGACGAGGGCGTGGCGCTGGTCGCGCGAGGGAGAAAGAAGGGCGAGGTGGATCGGGCGCAGGGAGCTCGATGCGAGCGAGTGCGAGCGAGTGGCGGGCAGGAGGATGGAGGGAGAGGTCGGGCTAGGGTTAGGAAAGGTGGGGCGGCTGGGCTGCTGGGATTTAGTGGGCCGGCCTGGTTAGACAGGCCCAAGAGGCCGGCTGGGCTTCTCTTCTCTCCCTCCTATTCTTTTCCATTTACAAAAAAAAACAGAAAAGAGAAAGAAGAGAAAGAGAAGGTAGGGGTGGAATCTGGGCATGGAGACAATTTTCCCGGACTCACAAAAATGAGCTCGATCCAGGAAAAATAGAAGTGGGCATGATCGAAAGATTAAATTCAAAATCATTTGAATTTAATTCAATAGGTTTGAACTAGGACTAGGATTTAGAAGAGTCCAAAATTGTTGAGAATTTAGGAGGAGCCTCGATAAATGGAAAAAGAAATGTTGGCAAAGTTTGGGGACCAAACTTGAAGTAGAAAGGGAGTGGGGATTTTTCAAGTGTGTTATGGTGATTCCAAAGAATGGATTATTTTATAATAGCTCCACTAATATCGGGAGGATATATTATAAAGAGAAGTCATCCTTCCCTCGATTTAAATGGATCGAAGATCCATACAATTTATTTAGTTGATTTAAAAAAATAAATGGCATGATGGCATGATGACATGATGCGATGCAAAAATAAAAGAGCAAGCACAAAAGAAACACACGGCAAAACTCGGAAACCCTGGAAGTCTTCTGGAGCGTCGGTCTCGGGGCGTTACAACACTCCACCACTACAAGAGGATCTCGCCCCGAGATCTAGGATGGCACCGGAGGGAAAACGGAAGAGGAAGAGACGAGGTTAAACTAAGATGCTTCTTTGACCAATGAGTGAAACCAAAGAACCTTGAGAGGTTGAACTAATTCGAGAAAAGAATAGAACGAAGGAGAACAAAGTCGAAAACACTCCGTTAGAAACTAGGGAGAAAGAGCATTGCGAAACCTTGAGGTTGAAGGGAAGATATATATTGAAAACGCGCCGGTTAAGGAAGGGGATCAAGGAAGACCAAATTCGAACAGCACTCCGGTTGAAAAGTGATACAAGACTAGATAAGATGAAAAAAACTTGAGCAGAGGACACGACACTCTGGTTAAATGGATAAGCACGAAAAGAACATGATCTTTGACAAACGAGATGATGGGTTGAAAAGAGCAACATCACAATGACTCCGGAACGAAGGGAAACAAGATGTTGAGAGATCACAGATACAACAAATGCTAGAATGGAGTTGTTGAAAACCAACAACGAAAAGAATAATCTTGATATGGGCTTATGGAAACATCTCAACATTATGAGGTGACAACCGGCCACTGACGGAACAATTACTTGCTTGAGATTAACGAAGAGATGAAAACTTGTTCCATCAAGATGGAAAAGAGATAACTTGGGTCATTAATAAGCACCAAATAGCAACATTCCTTAGGGAAGGCTTTAGGTGAAATCTATACCAAGATAACTCCAATGAAGAGATTGACGGTTGAAAAGATCTCTTGAACAAAGAGAAGAAGATGGATTTAAATATGTCACTCTTGAAAACTTGTGAATCACGAAGCAACGAAGGGGAATTATCAAGAAGGACATAATACCACCTCCAAAATATGGTAGAAAGAATTGCACTCCGGATTACCATATGAAGAAAGCTTGAGCTCCTTAGGAAAGAATCTCGATGAAAACTTTGAGAAGGGAATTAAATCCTTGATGAACCATCATGTAGAACCTCCATGAAGAACTCCGGTAAACAAAAGGAATGAAAAGAAAGAGAAATTGAAAACACAAGGTGAATCCTTGCAATGATTTAGATGGATCTCCGTGATAATTAGAGCTTGGAACTCCGGGAAAAAGAGAAGATGAAACAAATGAAACCGAGAATTTTAAGGGCCTCCGGAATAAAGAATTAATCACTTGGATGAACAAGAATAAGAATTATGTTATGCTTATCCTTCACCAATTAAATTGACGACAATCAACGGATTTGGCATACTACTTATTCTCGTAGAAAGGATTAAAAGAGATATATCGAAAACTTGAGAAGGTCTTCAACGAACCACCGGTAGGATTGGAACAACAAATGAATTGATATGATGAACAAGGAAGAGAGATCTTGAAAGAACCACCGTAAGAATTGAAAATGATCGAAGTAGGGGTGCATCACCGGTAAGAATTAGCAATTGAACGAAGGTGCTTGAGACAAACTAGATACATGAGAACAAAGAGATCAAGAACTGATTAGAGGATATTCGATAGATGCACCGGCAAGATAGGAGAATGATAACTGACGGCTGAGAATGAATAAACCTGAATTGATGGACTCCGAATGACAAACTGAGAAGACTCTTGAATATCTCCTGATGGGTGAAAAAGATTCTCACAATCGAAAACAATTATGAGAGGATGGCAACAAGCTAGCACCATGAATCTTGAAGAGAATAGAGCAAGATTAAAGAGAAACTCTTCTTCGGTCTTCAAATGATGAGAATGACAACGAGAAACACCACCAAATTGTTGAGATCTCCGGGATTAAAATTGGAAAGGTTGAACCAACGATGAAAGAATTTGAAAAATCTTGGAGAAAAGCATTTGACTAATGATAACTCATTCTTACGTCAAACTTGGAGAAGAATTTAGGATAGCTCTGGGAAAATAGAAGAGTCAGGTAAGATCCTGGGAAAAAGACCTGTGGGTTAGGGCCCACTCAAAAGAAACACCGTTGAACGATTTAAAAGAGAGGCTGCACCGGTTGAGTTAAATGGCTTGAATGAGGGAACATCCTCGAAAGAACTTGAACGAAAGTAGAGTGGAAACACGAATCTTCGAGATATCTTGAGCACTCCGGAACAATTTAATAGCGAGAGATGGATGATTAAGAGGTGCACCGGCATAAGAAAAGCATTGGAAAAAAAGAAAAGGAGTATGCTTAATACCAAAGCTTGAATTAAATCCACCGGAGAAGAGAAGAACGAGGAATGACGAACTAGTAGAACATCTTCTTCGGAACCACCGGGTAAGAACATTGACGGAAAAGAATGGAGAAACTTCCCATCAATAAAAGGATACATGATTAAGATATCTGAGTCCTTGAAGAAAAAAGGGGTGGGAGGGCGGGAAAAACAAAGGCAACTTGGAGACGGATGAAACAACCACCGTTGAGAAGAAATGATAATTGGTCTTGCCGATGTTGAAGTGATCGGATCCACTTGAAGAGAAAGACGCCGGTTGAAAAGGATTGACATGACAATCTCGATTGTCGAGAAGGATTGGTATTCACATCGGAGTATGAGAACACCATTTCGGAAAGGTATGGAATCAACACTTGACATTGAAGCAACTCGAATACCACAACTCAAAACAAAAACAAAGGACTGGCTTGCAAAATAAGCCGGAACAAACATATGATAGAGATTTCGTCCGAAGTTTTCGTGGTGGGGCCTACACGGGCTCGATCGTACAGCACCATCATGTACAAGGCAGTGCACATGACATACGAAGCGTCCCCGAGTCGGCATAGCCAAGGACTCTTTAAGACACAACGAGATTACTGTAAAATCGACCGTGAATAGGCGGACCACTAGACGTCGAACCCCAATTTCATATCATACATCCGTCGGAAAGATATCCTAAGAGCTACTTGAATTCCCACCTATGAAACTCCCGAAATTTTCAGGTTATGCAATCAGGTGTTGGGGATACAGGGGAAGCATAATATCTCACCCAAAACTAACAAATCCTACATCCAGCTGTATCCATCCTTCAACACATAACCAAGAAACCTTCGGAAATCATCTACCTCAACCTTCGAAAAGCATCCGTTATACAAGTCATGGCAATACTCCCGTACTCACCTCAGTACTGGGTTATCGGGGTTATCTCACCAACAACTGCATAAAAGAGATTTTCGATGTCGGCATACTAAACTCAGGTATTCCAGAACTGCAACGATAAAATTATGACGACAACACCTCAGAGCTCAACTCCCCGGGACACTTCCACTAAACCCCTGACAGGAGGCACCAAGACAATGTTCTCATCATAAAACCATCAGAACGATTCCAAGATACCCGCGTGATCCTAAAAAATTTTTTAGTGAATTTTGAGAAGAGAAGAGTCAAAACTCTACGTCAGGATGCCTCACCAGAGCGATGAGGAGACTGGGAAGTAAAAAGAATTCCTAACTCTCCGATATATATAATCCTAAATGACTCAAAATATTTTTCTAGACACAACTCGGCCGCTAAAAACGATCAAGCAATGGGGCTCCTAAGGTCGGGGAAGGCTCTGATTACCAACTTGTAACGCCCTCGATGCGGCTATATCTCCCACGTGTCGAAGCACGACTTAGAGGCATAACCGCATTGAAAGCAATGTCGCAAGTGAGGTAATCTTCACACAACCCTTGTAATACATAAGGGAAAGAGATACATAGTTGGCTTACAATCGCCACTTCACACAATTACATGAATAAAGCATTACATCATCCAGATACAATCAAGGTCCGACTACGGAACCAAAATAAAAGAAGAACCCCAAATGCGACAAAGGTCCCCGATCGACCCCAACTGGGCTCCACTACTGATCAACTAGAACGAAACAACACAAAGGGCAAGATCTTCATCGAGCTCCTCCTTGAGCTTGGCTGCGTCACCTGCACGGACTCATCGGCACCTGCAAGCTGATTTTGGAAGTATCTGTGAGCCACGGGGACTCAGCAATCTCGCACCCGCGAGATCAAGACTATTTAAGCTTATAGGAAGGATGGAGTAATGAGGTGGAGCTGCAGCAAGCGACTAGCATATATGGTGGCTAACATACGCAAATGAGAGCGAGAAGAGAAGGCAAAGCACGGTCGATAAAAGTATGATCAAGAAGTGATCCTATAGCAACCTACGTCAAGCATAACTCCAACACCGTGTTCACTTCCCGGACTCCGCCGGAAAGAGACCATCACGGTTACACACACGGTTGATGTATTTTAATTAAGGTCAACTTCGGGTTTTCTACAACCGGACGTTAACAAATTCCCATCTGCCCATAACCGCGGGCACGGCTTTCGAAAGTTCAATCCCTGCAGGGGTGTCCCAACTTAGCCCATGACAAGCTCTCACGGTCAACGAAGGAATAGACCTCCACCCGAGACGTTCCGATCAGACTCGGTATCCCGGTACAACAAGACATTTCGACAGGGTAAAACTAAACCAGCAACACCGCCCGAATGTGCCGACAAATCCTGATAGGAGCTGCACATATCTCTTTCTCAGGGCACACTCAGATGAGCAATCCGTACAACTAAAACCAAACCTCGAGTTTCCCCGAGGGGCGCTGCACAGGGCTCTAGTTCGGACCAACACTCAGAGGAGCACTGGCCCGGGGGGGGGGTTAGAATAAAGATGACCCTTGAGTCTGCAGAACCCAAGGGAAGGTGGTAGGTTGTTAGTGCAAATGGTAAAACCAATGTTGGGCATTGCTGGAAGAGCTTTACTTAAGGCGAACTGTCAAGGGGTTCCCATTATAGCCCAACCGTGTAAGGAACGCAAAATCCGGGAACATAACACCGATATGACGGAAACTAGGGCGGCAAGAGTGGAACAAAACACCAGGCATAAGGCCGAGCCTTCCACCCTTTACCAAGTATATAGATGCATTAATTAAATAAGATATATTGTGATATCCCAACAAGTAAACATGTTCCAACCAGGAACAACATCTCCATGTTCCAACAAGGAACAAACTTCAATCTTCACCTGCAACTAACAACGCTATAAGAGGGGCTGAGCAAAGCGGTAACATAGCCAATCAACGGTTTGCTAGGACATGGTGGGTTAGAGGTTTGACATGGCAATTTGGGAGGCTGACAAGCAAATGGTAGGCATCGTAGCATTGGCATAGCAAGAGCGAGCAAACTAGCATAGCAAAGATAGTAGTGATTTCGAGGGTATGATCATCTTGCCTGAAATCCCGCAAGGAAGAAGAACGAGTCCATGAAGAAGACAAACGGTCGTAGACGAACGAATCCTCACAACTCCGGAACGAAACTGAAGCTAACGAGAGAAGCAACCCGGAAAGAAACAAACAACATAGTAAACAAACATCACATAAACATGGCATGATGCGCAAACAAGTATGATGCATGTCCGGTTTAATGAGGCATGGCATGGCAAAGTGCAACAAACAATACTACAAGTTAAGTGGAGCTCAATATGCAACGAGGTGCATGTTGACGGAACACCACATCAATTATTTAGTTATCTCTCGTTAGGTACTCAACAATATTAAATGTTGTTTAAGCATGGCAAGAGGGGAAGCATAATATAAACTATACCATCTAAACAATTTAAATGGGGCCGGATATAAAAACAACAAATCCGGTAAATCCCATTATGCATTTAGCAATTTAATGCAACAACAAGTTTAAACATTTTAAATGTTGTTATCATGATGCGGATGACATATACAAGTTTATGCAATTTTATTAAAACTTGACAAGAGCATGTTATGAAGCATTTGGTCACCATGGCGGAACAAAAAGGGTGCCACGGCGGCGAAACGGAAAATGATGCCACGGCAACATATCAGTTCCGGTAGCTTACAGAGATACCGGTGCAAAAGGAAGTGAGCGAGTCATGCAAGATGGTGGGGTGATCCCGACTTCCGGGTTCCCACGGGACGGTGGCACGGCAAAAGAGGGGCATCGCAAGGACGATTCGATCACAGAGCAAACGATGCATCTCATTCAACACATGCATTAGGTCACGGGCGTCGTCTCGGGGTTATACCTTCGAAGCGTGCGTTTTCGGAGCGGTTCGAGTTTCTTAGAGGAAGTAGTCGTTCACGAGACGTCGTCGGAAGTAGTTGTACTCGGCCGTAGCGGAAGTAGACGTTCTCGCGACGGTAGTGGAAGTAGTGGTACACGTTCGTTTGCGGAGAGGTACTTGACGAATCCAACATCTTCGGGGCGACGGTAGTGGTTCACGGACGTCGTGGAAGTAGTTGTTCTTGCAGCAGTCGTGGAAGTAGACGTTCACGTTTGGAGAGGAACTTGTCGCAACCAAGTCCTTCGGGGCTCGTCGGTAGTGGTACTTGGCGAAATGCACGTCGACGGTAGTCCAACAATTGTCGGAGAGGGACTTGACGCAACAAAAGTCTTCCGTGCCACGGTACTTGTCCATGTAGACGTACTTTCGAACAGGAACTTGGCGCATCCAAAATGAGCAAGGCAAAAACCCTCGTTTAGCGGTGCTCGAACTTGACGAAATCCACGAACGGTCTTGGTGTATCCTGGTCTTGGAGAGGTCTCCGAAAAGAACTTGGTGTCCACGGGGACATGGAGTAGCGGTCTTGGCGTCGAGCAGGGGTCGAAGGCCAACGAGGGACGAAGTGGACGCTGCTGTTGTATGCCAGGAGGCGAAGCAAAGCGGTGACGAGCTCGAGGCAGCGCTGGGAGGACGGCGACGAGGCGGACCAGGCCGGCGGAGCAGGAGGATTGCCAGGGTGCGCGGTGCAGCGACAGTCGCCGGAGGCAGGGAAGCGAGGTCGCGACGAGCACGACTCTGGTGGCGTTGGCGCTCCTGCGGGCGTACAAGGCGGCGGCGGCCTCCTGCGGGACGGGTGCTCGAGGAGCTCCTCTCCTCGAGCGCTCGGGCGACGGGGCCTTGGCGAGGAGGAGGCGCACAGGCGCAGGCGACGGAGGTGGTGGTGGCCATGGACGACGGCGAGGAGGGAGACGGCCGCAGGGGACGGAGGGCCGCCGGAGTTGGCCTTCCCGGTGGTGTTGCGGAGGCCGGGCGGCGGATGCAGGCGACGAGGAGGAGGCCGAGGGGACGGGATGAGGGCGTGGCGCTGGTCGCGCGAGGGAGAAAGAAGGGCGAGGTGGATCGGGCGCAGGGAGCTCGATGCGAGCGAGTGCGAGCGAGTGGCGGCGCAGGAGGATGGAGGGAGAGGTCGGGCTAGGGTTAGGAAAGGTGGGGCGGCTGGGCTGCTGGGATTTAGTGGGCCGGCCTGGTTAGACAGGCCCAAGAGGCCGGCTGGGCTTCTCTTCTCTCCCTCCTATTCTTTTCCATTTACAAAAAAAACAGAAAAGAGAAAGAAGATAAAGAGAAGGTAGGGGTGGAATCTGGGCATGGAGACAATTTTCCTGGACTCACAAAAATGAGCTCGATCCAGGAAAAATAGAAGTGGGCATGATCGAAAGATTAAATTCAAAATCATTTGAATTTAATTCAATAGGTTTGAACTAGGACTAGGATTTAGAAGAGTCCAAAATTGTTGAGAATTTAGGAGGAGCCTCGATAAATGGAAAAAGAAATGTTGACAAAGTTTGGGGACCAAACTTGAAGTAGAAAGGAAGTGGGGATTTTTCAAGTGTGTTATGGTGATTCCAAAGAATGGATTATTTTATAATAGCTCCACTAATATCGGGAGGATATATTATAAAGAGAAGTCATCCTTCCCTCGATTTAAATGGATCGAAGATCCATACAATTTATTTAGTTGATTTAAAAAAATAAATGGCATGATGGCATGATGACATGATGCGATGCAAAAATAAAAGAGCAAGCACAAAAGAAACACACGGCGAAACTCGGAAACCCTGGAAGTCTTCTGGAGCGTCGTTCTCGGGGCGTTACAGGGTATCCGGTACACCGTGCCACGTACCTACCGCATCACAGCCCACCCCTACGGTCAGCGCTGTCCACGGCCTCCAGTAGGCTACAAACACCAGAAACTACTTGCAACTCCTGGACAGAGGACTAGAGTGAATAAGAAGTCGAGCGGGGTCATATTTCAGGGCCCAATGCATGGTAGTAGTTGTATCTTAAATCACACATACAGATCTCAGTGCTTAAGGTCGGCTTCAATGAAACAACCCACCATGTACTCCTACATGGCCTTTCATCGATACCTATACCAAATCGTGTTCACCACATCACTCTCATTACCGGCATGATCATTTCACTCCAGCCCATCACCCAGATGAACCAGACCTGACACGACTCTAAGCATAGCAGGCACAGCAAGGTAGGAACAACACATACATATGGCTCAATCAACTCCTACACATGCTAGTGGGTTTCATCTAGTTACTGTGGCAATGATAGGTCATGCAAAGGAAATGGGTTCAACTACCATAGCACACAGCAGTTTGAAACGCGTTGTCTTAATGCAGTAAAAGAGAGCAGGAGCGAGAACATGGGATTGTATCAATATGATCAAATGGTTGGTTGCTTGCCTGATGGGTCGATGCACTGATATTGTTCTTCGTTGGGGTAATCACGATACTCCGCAGGGGCAGGACCTGCCGCAGAGAGCACCGACACACAACATCACCAAACAATATGCAACAATATGATGCATGCATGAAACATGGCAATATGGGTGTGTTGGGCTAATGCAACTAAAACCAGATGGGTTTGAACCATTTTAAATCAAAGATTCAAGTTTCAAACTCATACATGGCCCTTATAAGTGCTTAATCTAGTTCTGATCTAAACATCAGGTTAGCTTGCTTAAACATGCATGAAACCAGTACAGATGGATAGATTGGATTTTTCTGATCATTTTTCATATATAAAACTTTGCATTTGGAGTTACATATGATTTGCTATGAATTTTTGAAGTTTGGGGGATTTTCTGGAATTTATAAATCATTCTGGATTTATTTTAATTCCAGAAAAGGATTACTGCGTCAGCATGATGTCATGCTGACCTCAGCAGGTCAACAGGCCGGTCCAGGTCAAACTAACCAGTGGGTCCTGCATGTCAGTAGTTAATTATACTAACTTAATTTAGTTTAAACTAATCTGGGTTAATTAGCAGAGGGGGCCCCACTTGTCATAGACTCAGGGGAGTCAACCTGGACCCACCCTAGTCAAAGTCAAGGTCAAACACGCCGGCGTCTAGCCGCCGGCGAGGCCGAACGCGGCGGCGAGAGTGGTTTTGTGCACTCCGGCGACCAAATGGGCGGCGGAGAGCATCTACAGGTAGCTGGGACCGAGCCGCAGCTCTTGGTGAAGGTGGTTGAGCTCGGGGTGGCCGGAGACGTCGCCGGTGACGACTTTGGCGGTTGCCGGAGTCGGGTGAAGACGAATCCGAGGCTACGGCGCACGGCGAGGCACGTGGTGAGGTGTGTTGGGCCCCTGGGGACGCGGTGAGTGCGTTAGACAGGGTGGGGTGGCCGGTGGTTAGCCGGAGACACGTCGGCGACGAGTTCCGCGGCGGCGCGTGCGGTTGAGCTACGTGTGCTCGCGGTGGTGCACGAGAGCGAGAAAGAGAAGGGGGAGGAGGTAGCCAAGCTCCGGTGATCTCGAGGGAGCAGACGACGCGGTCGGGGACGAGCTGGTGCGGCGGCGATGGCGAAGGGGATCTCCGGCGGTGGCGAGGTCAAACGATGTCGGGGCGGTGGCTTCAGGGCAAGCGAGCGCTCGGGGTTCGGCTTGTTCGAAGGAGCGGAGGGCGTCGAAGCTCCTGGACACGGTGGCGCAGCGCGGGGTTGACGGAGAGTGCGACTATGGCGAGGGTGCGGCGACGGTGGCGTCGGCCATCGCGCGGGAGAACGAGGGAGAGGAGCTGGGGGAAGGGGCTGGTGTCTGCGAGGTCGGGGAAAGGGAGAGGGGTCGATCCCCGTCATCAGCTGGGCGAGGGGAGCGGCCAGGCGGCAGGCAGCTGCGTGGCATGCATGTTGTGCTCGTGTCGAGAAGCTGCCTGCCTGCCTGGCCAAGCCAAGCAGCTCGCTGGAGCGGTGGCTGGGCTGGGCCGGCAGGTGGGCCTGCTAGGTGGCGCCAGGTAAATCTTTCCCTACTTCCTGTTTTTTTTAATTTATTCTGTAGGTTTGTGGACTTATTAAAAATACCTAGACAACTCCTAAAATCACCAAACTGCACCTGGTCCTTAGTTGGAATAATTCCAGCATGAAACATTTTAGTTTGGGATTATTTGAGCATTTGCAATATTTTATAAATTTTAAATGCCCGAATTCAAATACTTATGATTTAATTCAAAAACCTTAGGATGACCTAGAAAACTGTGCATCACTTTTGGCAGAGGTTCTGAACCAAGACAAAAATGATGGACATTTTGGAAGGGCATTTCAGGTTCATTGAAAATATTTTTAGTAAACCCTAGTTGGATTCAGAGGGGGCTGGGGGTTCTGTCATCCCCATTTCAAGTTTATGTTGAGAAAAATAGACATGATGCAACACTCTAATGCATGAGCTAGCTAGGGTGTGACAACTGAAGACCAAGGCCACTGCTGGACGAGGCACTAGACCAAGTCCTCACAAGAAGCAGGTGGTATTTCAAACTCCATCTGATGATGAGGCTGATGTTGATGAATTAGCTGATATCATCAAGGACAGACAGCAGCAGGCCACTAGAGCCAAAGGGAGTGATGTGCCCCTTCTACTGAATCCGAAGAAGATCCTCGATTTCATTGATCTTTGGAACAAAGATCCCAATGCTCCAATGCCAGAGTTGGGCCTCACTCCTGGACAAAGTCACATGGTGACAGCGTTCATTGCTAAAGAAAAGTGGAAGTATGACCAAACCAGAGTGGCTAAGAAAGCGCGGTACAAGAAGCAGCGCTATCTAAAGGACAATGTCCTCAGTCTTTCGCCCGAGCAGCTCATTGCACTGCAAGCTGATATCAAAAAGCTCAATGATGAATTTGACGCCTACAAGGCTGAATGGCAGGGTGCCAAGGTCAGATTCGTCAAGCTGACGAAGAAATTCACTTCAAGTGACGCTACTCCTGTGCACATTGAAGTCATTCCGGCTGAAGAGTCTGCACAAGCCACTGAAGGAATTGCCAGCACAGCTGATGAAAATCAGGCTGCTGATGAAACTGCAAGTACCAGGGTTGCTGAAGAAATTCGTGCTTCTGAAGAAATTGCTAGGGCAACAACTAGTGTTGCGTCTGAAGAATCTGCCAGGCCAGCTGAAGACTTTGTTGCTGCGCCTGAAGAAATTGCTCAAGACAGGCCAACTACATCAGTTGTGCCTGAAGAAATTTATCCTACTCCCTCTGCTCCGTCTGCACCAACACCAAGCCCAATTCTTCCTTCTGCTCTGGAAGTGAAGAAAACCAAAGCTGCGGAGTGAGCTGCTCTGAAGAAGAGGAAAGCATCGGCTGCCTCAGAATCTTTGGCCCCCAAGAAGGCGAAGATTTTGACAAGTTCAATGGACAATCCCATTGATGTTGTTCCTCTTGCAAGCATGCCATCAAAGGAACTCGTTCCTTATGGTGAAGAATATCAGATTCCTGAAGAATCTGCTAAAGAAGATCCCTCTGCTGCTTCCACAAAGCAGATGGATGAAGAAATTAAAGTTGAGACTTTCACTTCAACTCCTCCAGTATCATCGCCAATGCCTCAGTTTACTGCTGAAGAAGCCGGTGTTGAAGAAATGGAAGTGGATGAGGATGTGGACATTGGCTGCACCACTCCAGTGATGAACGATGATTTTTGGGATAGTCAACACCCCAACTCTCCTCTGTTCACACCACTATAGCAAATTCCTTAGTCCCTAGCACCAACAGAAGTTCAGATGGGCTCTGAAGAAACACACACTGCCCCTTCCATTCATGAAGAAATTCCAGCCACTAGTGCTGATGAAAATGCTGCTGAACAAATTGAGGCCCAGGCTGCTACTGAAGCAGAAGATATTCCTCAGCCTGCGGCTCCAGAAATTGACATTCCAGAAGTTATTCTTCAGATCACTGACACACCTCAGCCACAACCGAAGAATCCATTCTCCAAAACTCCGAAGTTCAATGCTGATGCCTTCTTCAATGAGCATGTATTCTTCACTAATTACAATCCCTATGATTCTGCTTGTCTAAGGAGGAAGCGCTTCTGGACAGCCAGTCAAGCAAATTTCTATTCTTCAGTGCTATTCAACAAGGATAAAGTCTTCGACCATGAGCATATTCCTCACTTGGATATGGAATCACTGCCTTGCTTCACGCCAGTCCTCGCTGCCATTCATGATGCTGGCCTGCTCAATTTATGCACTGACACTTGCGATTGGAATGAAGAACTCATTCTTCAATTCTATGCGATGCTGCACATCACCGGCAATGCTGAAGATGTGAACTCATGGGTGTTGTACTGGATGGTAGAGAACACAAACTATAAGGCACTGGCCACTGAATTACTTCGTGCCATGCCTGTCAGTCCTCCCCAGAAGGTGCATGTCTCATCTACTCTGAAACTGAGCTGTCAGATCATTTCATGCAAGTGTTGATGAAGCCATTGAAGCCTGGACAAGCCTTAAGGACCAAATTCCTTGTGAAGGAATTGCAATATGTGCCAAGGACAGTCTATCGCATTCTGACGAAGACATTGAATCCAATCGAAGGCCACGACTCGAATGATGAAGAAGTCGTTGGCATCATGAAGAATCTGCTTTTCAACATCATGCACGGTGTTCCCGTGAACTATCATGATTTCTTCATGAGGACTTTGGCAAATGTTGCAATGTCCCCATTTGAGTTGAAGCCTTACGCTCCCTAGATTATGAGGTTCCTCAGATCAAGGTCCTCACTCAACTACAAAGCTAATACACTCAACCATGGCAGCTACTTGCCCCCAATTGAAGTCCTCAAACAGACATTTTCCTCAGCTGATGAAAAGGGAAAGGCCACTGCTATTATTGATGAGGGCATTCGACCATTGGATGGACCGTTTCGCAAAGCTGCTTCTTACTCCACCAATGGTGACTCTTCTACTCATGATTCTGCCACCAATGCATCCAAGCAAAGTCCTCGGGCAACAACTCCAAGGGTGATGACTGATCGTGAGCTTCTCCTCAGTCTTCATCAATGGTGGATCGCAATCACAAATGGGTAAAACGTCAGTTTGGTTCAATTCTTCACAACATGATTGCCACATATAATTCAGTGAAGAAGAACAACTACTACTAAATGAAGTTTTTGATCGCACCTGGGCTACACTGTCTCACCTTTACGGTGATGAAGATCTCAAGCAGATGGGCTTCAAGCAGGACTTTGGATGGTCTAAGCCTCCTCTGAAGAAATTCAAGAAAGTTGAAGTTCCTCCTCTGGTGCCCAGCTCATATTCTTCATCCCGTGATACTTATGAAAATGAAGATCTGGACGATACTGCAGCAGGCCCTTCTCCAACAAACGACTCCAACAACGATGACGCTCCTCCATCAACTTTGTGAAGAAAGTCTTCAGGGGCGTTAGTCCTCACTTTTCGTCCCTTTTGGTGATTTGATGACAAAGGGGGGGAAATTTGAGTTAGTCTTCAAGCGGGTCTATATACATGGGCATTTTTTGGTTAAGTTGCAACTTTCGCTCTTTTGAAGGTTTTGTTGATTGAGTTGTAAACTTAAGTCCGATGGTGAACTGATACTTTTGCTCTATTTTGCTGCATGCTATTTCCTCATTAATGCTATGCACGCATGCTGAACCACATCAGTCACCATATTTCATCATGCATTTCAAATTCTTCATTCTATATGTTAAATGTGTGTATGAATTACAAGATATAGGGGGAGATCTCCATGATTCTACTCTTCAAAGGTGCATTGCTTCAAAAGCAAATTCCTTACTACGCACATCTTCAGGGGGTGTTCTTCTATATCTTGCAATCAAATTCCTCAATATTGAGTACTTTCAATTCATATGTTTATCTCCATTGAAAACTTAACCTTTATTGTCATCAATCACCAAAAAGGGGGAGATTGTAAGTGCATCTAGTGCCCCTTAGTGATTTTGGTGTATTGAAGACTTATAGGTTAAGGGACTGATATGTTTGTGAGTGTACACGGGCTCTATAAGTCAATGAGGAGTTTGATATAAACAGTGAAAGTTGACCCCTAAAAATGAATGTCTTCGGCTGAAGATTTTGGTTCTCCTGAAAACTTTGAAAGTGAAGAAATTGGTGTGACCGTGAAGACTTGATATTCTTGTGAGGACTATGAAGAGTGAATACTTTTGTTTTCATAGTTTCATTTTATTTTTCTTGAGTCATAGGAAACACTGTACTTTTAAAGGGGGTCGAGGTAATACCTAGGAAACTAATTTCCAAGTGATGCTCATCTCAAAATCCTACACCTACCCAATCCTTCGAGTGTAGCCATTGGAAATCTCATATCAGTTTAGTCCATTTCTTCAGTGCCAGAGACAAAGATATTCTGGTCTCTGAGGAATTTGTTCTAACTGAGGAGTTAGGAATTCACCAGTGCGGATTGCCTACATAGTGAGGAACATGATAGCCTTGAGGAATTCGAACCTCAAATATCCGACCGTTACTGAGCCGTGCACCAGCTGTTCCAAAATATCCTACCACCTAACGGTCATATCAGCCAAGGGCATTTATGTCTTATCATGTCGGGCTGCTCCATAGGCTATAAATAGTCGCCCCCTAATACCACTAGATGGTTGGCTGCTCCAAGAAAAACTGACACTTGTCATTTGAGAGCATCCCATCCTCCGAGGACTTTGAGCGAAAATCATCAAGTGAGGAAAACCGAAATCCCATACCCAAACCTACAAACCCCAAAGTGATTGAGCATCACTGAAGAGATTGTTCCTGTGTGGAATTGACGCTTGTTACCTTTGAGGATTGTGTATCCTCCAGACGGTTAGGCGTCATGGTCTGAGCACCCAAGAGGAATTGTGGGTTGCCGAATGACCAAGTCTGTGAAGGTTTGGAAGTCACCTGTGATGACTTACCACTACTGTTGGGCGAGGTCTGTGTGATCTTAGCTCAAGTTGAATATGGTGAGGACTGTGTGTCCGGGACTGTGTGTCCTCGAGTTTAAATACTCAGCCGCTCCAACCAGACGTACAACTGTCACAGCAGTTGGATCTGGTCTACCAAATCATTGTCTTCACCAAGCCAACTGGTTCTATTTCCTCAACCCTTTCATTTCCTCATTTATGTGTTGATGAACCTGATCATTACTATTTGAAGACTTTGACTGAAGACTGTCTCTAATTCCTCAATCCTAATTCTTCAGTCTGTTTTGTCTTCATCCCGCTTATCCTGTGTTTACGCTTTCTGTACTCTGTGTTTGTCTTTCATTTCATCATGATGACTATGATGTTGCTCTGTTATGCTTATACCTGAGTACTTATTCCGATGCAAGTAGTTCTTCGCTTAGGAATTTCCTCACCCTGAAATTCCTCATTGAAGAATTCATAAAAATTGCCTATTCAACCCCCCCCCTCTAGTCTATGTAACGCACTTTTAGGGTATATATAGCCTCCATGGAAAATCCAACCATTCCACACTTTTGACTCATCTCGGTGGCACCGATTAGTTAAACTCGGCGGCAGCGATCTGTTCTAAAATATGAATATTAGGAATCTCGGTGAGGGGACAACTCGGTGGGACCGATGTGCTAGGGCTTAGGGCAAACCTCGTATTGGTGGCACCGATTGCATCAACTAGGTGAGACCGAAGTGAAGCAATAAGGCAACAGAGAGTTGGCAAGCCATTTTGATGAGACCGATCACAATTCTCGGTGAGATTGAAATAATTGCAACAAGCAACAAAGAGTTGGCAAGGCCATCTCGGTGAGACCGAGATCCATATCGGTGTAACCGAACTGTTAGGGTTTTGGCTGAGGCTATGTCAGAATGAACTCGGTGGCTCCGAATGTAAGATATCGGTGGGGCCGAGTTGGAGTTTAGGGTTTTGAGATATTTGGATAGATAAAGTGGTTGAGGGTTTTGGAGCAATATCACTAAGCACTTTGAGAAAGTAGACCGGTAAGAACCACCTCATCCCCTTTGAATGATATTGGCTTTCCTATGGACTCAGGATCATTTACACAAAGATGAAGAGTCTTGAGCTTTTGCCAATCCTTGTCCTTCGCATTTTGAGGGGTCCACATCTCTATGTCATGCCATGCCATACATTGAACATCCTGAAATATCTATCTTGAATGGATATTAGTTCAATGAGATATATGTTGTTATGAATTACCAAAACCACCCGGAGATTAGTTGCAGTTTCAGCCGTAGGTCGAGGACGGTGGAAGAGGGCCCGCGCGTGGTGATGTTGTCGTGGATGTTCCTGTTTGAGGTCCAGGTCGATGGCAGCTAGCTAGGCCACGCCAGGCGCCGCCATTGCCGTGCATGCCCTCGACGTGACCGCGTAACGGTCGTGCCGGGACGGGGCTGTCCTGCTCAAGGATGGCGCCAGTCTATGGGAGAGTGTCGGCCTCGGCGAGGCCTCTGCCTTGACGGCGGCGGGACGAGCGGCGGCTTCTCCCTCGGTGCGGCAACGACGACGGCGGCCTCTGCCTTGGTCAGGGGCGGGACGTGCAATGACGGATTGGAGAGATGACTGTGGAGGCATCGCTTGGCTCACGAGGACGCAGGGATCCCGACGCTACTTAGAGCGCTATCGTCAAGTCCATGGAAGATCTGGAGCACCTGGAGCACGAGGCGGTGTCTCGGAGCTCGCGCCAACGCCTATTGTAGGGGGACGAGAGGAGCTTGTGTGCCCGTCCATAAAGACGCCGACGCGGTCGGGTGGCCCCGGCTCCTGCCCGCGAAGCTTGGGATGGCGAGACCAGCTCCAGTTCGTTCATGTAACGCCACCGGAGCACGAACCAGATTGTTTTTCTTTTTCTTTTTCTTTTCTTCCAAAGATAGATGGACCCACACGACCACATATGATGATAATGTTCACCAAACATCATTGTTACATGTGAGATGTTAAGTGATGACACGTCAGCCTGACTGAAGGGCCTCATCTGTCATAAATGCGCTCAACTGAGTCAAATCCGCCGATCGGTGTTATTTGCAAAAAGATTACCGTAGACATATGGTATCTTTTGCCAAAAAAATTTGTAAAGTCGTGATTTCTGTAATCTAGTCCTCAGTGCGGTTGGTTCTTGCAATTTACTCAAACGAAAGGAAGAAAGCAAGTACTCTACCATTCTTTCTTTTGATATTAATAATTGCTACCACTAATTCCTTTTTTTAAGGGCCACCACTATTTCTTTCCAAGCGCGGCAGCCACCAAGAAATAATGACCACCCGGAGAAACAACACGAGATCCACTTTGGTGAGGATCGCATCGGCGACGGAGATGCCCAAAGATCCTACCTTTACTTGCAAGAGAACAAGCGAGATCTTTGTCCTTGGTGGCCAACACATGCGCACACAAGTTCGCTTCGGCCAAGAGGTGTGCGAGGGGCCAGCCAGGAACGGATCTGTCAAGCCCGGGACTGTCGCCACCAACCTACTCTAGTCAATTCGCTCCCGGCTTTGGACGGCCACCATTCATCCTACTCCTACTCCTACATGGTGACGGGCCCGATGCGATCTGCGGGATATTTGTGCATTTGTTACAACACATGGTGACGATCTTATTAAACTCATGCGGGTCGAGGTGGTGTGATAGTTCCAGATCGTAGCGACGTGGCTAAGGCTTCAAAACGAATAATGGTAACATGGAAAACTGAATTATAGGACCGCAAGAGCCTGACCAAGCCACGGTTTATTTCGTGGTTTTTTTCTTTTCACTTGCCCGTGCATTTTTTTTAAACAAATTACATACACAGACGCTTATGCGTACGCACATACACTTACAACTATGAACGTAAACACGCACATCATATCTTTATAAGTACCTCCGAGAGACTGAGCCTGCACATCATCTTAAGATTTACGAAGTCGCATTGTCGACGGGGAGTCTCCTCCAACTGAACGCACATTACTAAAGGCCTGAAATAAATTCAAAAAATATGAGTATCACCTAGAACTTAAACTTCGGTGGATTGGTGATACCACTTGCCCGTGCATTATAACAGGTATCAGTATTCTACTAGTACATTAGCTCATGATTTATCACTGCCCATGATTTAACAGTTTATATTAATGTGACAGTAAGAAATTGTTTTTCAAATCCCATCAGTGGTTTACTATTTGGTTCAGGATTTTATTTTGTAATCATTATAAGCTTATCAACGAAAACACAAGTTTATTTGATAAATCGATAAAAAGTAGTTTAGGATTTTATTTTGTAATCATTATAAGCTTACCAAAGAAAACGCAAGGTTATTTGATAAATTGATAGAAGGTGGGATAGTTCACGCGGGTTTCTAAGTAATGATGCTCAAGAAAAGGATGCAAGGTTGGACAAAGTACTTTGCCTCACTGAAAAATGAATGCTATTATTTTTGGACGCTGATAACTGACACACGTGTGGCACAATGGACACCCGACCACACGACTCGTTCGGCCGTACCCAGGAGCCAGCCCCCATGACCCTGTGCGGGCGAACATTAAAACTGCCCACACATTTCAGCGCAGCTACGACGGCCCCACACGATCCTGTGGGGCAACTGCTCACCCCACCCCATGAGCGCGAACGCGTGTGTAACTAAATTTAGTTGCCATGTCTAATCACTATAGTTGCCATGTAATTAAATATAGTAGCCATGTGTAACTAATTGGAGTTGCCATATATGGTCAAACCATAGTTTTCATGTATGGTCAACCATAGTTGTCGTGTGTGATTAACTAGTATGCCACATGTGGTCAGACCATCGTTGCCATGTATTATCAACCATAGTTGTCGTGTGTGATTAACTAGGTGCCACATATGCACAATTGTAGTCGTCATCTGTCATCGTGCAAGCGCTGTGTGGGCGAAAAGCAGTTTCACCCACACGTGCGGGCGAGCGTCGTGTGTCCATTCGGGCGAGGAGCGTCCATACGTGTGGCACTAAATGATAACGCCCACACGATGTTGGGTGCTTAGGTGGCTCTTGACCCAGATGGTAATTGCTGCAATATTCACGCAAATGAATCGAACGACATAGACTGTGTTTGGGCCATGTTGATAAGTGCCACACGTGTGCGCGTTATCAATTAGACTATTTTTATCAATAATGGTGGGTTCCACTGGCGGGTCACAAAACACTTCTCCCTCTCTCTATGTGTGTGTGTCCTCGTGTCGCCCCTGTGGACGGGCGGAGGGAGCTCTAGATCCACCGCCACTAGCCTCCTCCTCCTCCTCCGCCGTTATTCGCCGTCGCCGGCGTGTGCTGAAGGGCAAAGTATGGTAGGCCTAGGTGGCGACGGTGCCATCTCTCCTCCTGCCCGAGGGTGGCGGAGCGGCGGTGAGTGCTCGCGGCGGCTGCAGGGCATGCAAATGGCTGCGTAGCGGCTCCCTCTCCCATGGCGTCGGAGGCGTCTGACGTGAGACTCCTCTCGAGTGCGGTTGGGGCTTGAGTCAGGTGGCTCTCTATGACGCCCGGATAATTAGGCTACAGTAATCCCACATTAGCGATGCCACGTCACATCGGAAACTGTTGATAATCTCGCGTTAGTTCGAAACAGATTCAAATTTAAAATTTGAATTAAAGTGAAAACAATTAGAGTTTTCAAAAGTCAAAACTAAAATTGTTCCTAATGTGTCAAATAATCCATAATAAATGTTGGTGAAGAAATTATCTTTTAACAAAATATTTAAATGCAAGTAATAGCAATAACAGCAAAAACAATTAATTAAATGCCTTTTTATAATTAATAAGATATTAAACCACTTTATTTAGTTGCCAAACATTAATGGGGTGGTAGCATACTTATTAATACTAATTTAGGTGCTAGTTGTAGTTTTTGTAAACCTAGATTTAAAAAAGAAACTAAGCTAAAACAGAAAAGAAATAAAAATAAAAGGAAAGAAAAACAATAAAAAAATAAAAAAATGAAAAGACCCCCCGGGCCAACCGACCTAACAGGCCGACCCAGTTGGCCACTTCAGCCGGCCCAACCTCCCCTCTGGCCTATAGACCGAATCCTAGCCACCCCCCGATTCCCCACCACCCCACTACCCCCCGATCCCTTGTTCTCCGACACCGCCGCCACCACACACAACACACCCACCCACACGCACGCATCGTGCCAGGAGAGGGGTGCCCCTGTCCGATCCCAGTTTTTCTCATCCCAATAGCTAACTCAGGAACGATGAATCATCATATTTACAAAAACAAGAGAGGTCGAGTTCATACCAGCTTTTCTCATCCCAATAAGTCCATCATATATCATCATTATTGCCTTTCACTTGCACGACCGAATGATGTGTATAATAATAAGAGTGCACGTGCATTAGACTAAGCTGGAATCTGCAAGCATTCAACTCAAGAGAGAAGACAAGTCATATGGGCTCTAAGTTAAATAAACAATCATGCAATTAAGAGCCACTAAGCATTTTCAATATACTCTTCCCGACCCCCAAAAGAAAGAAAAGAAAATAAAACTATTTACACGGGAAAGTTCCCAACAAGTAGAAGAAGAACGAGAAATCTTTTTGGGTTTTTCATTTTAATTTCTACTACAAGAAAGGAAATTAAACTAACTAATTTTTTGGTTTTTCTTAAGGTTTATCAAACACACAAGAAAAAAACTAGAAAAAGAAATTTAAACTAACATGGATAATACAATGAAAGAGTGTGAGCACCCACGACTAGTGTGTGAACATGAATGTAAAGTCGGTGAGAAATACGAACTCCCCCAAGCTTAGGCTTTTGGCCTAAGTTGGTCTAATACCAAGGACCGCTGCTACTCTCCCCGGTGTAGTGGGAAGTGTAATCAGGATACCACTGGCTGGTCATCTCCGAATCCCACTAAACAGATGATGCACGATAAGGGTCCAATTCAGGTTCCGGCTCAGGTTCAGGTTCCGGAGTAAAAGCTTGGGCTAGATGGTTGTTCACCGCTTCCGGCGTAACAAGGCGATTTTCTGCAAGCAAGTCAAATAACAGAGGTGCAGGCAAAATAATAAACTCAAAGTGTTTCTTATTGAATCTAAGTCTGTACAAGAGCATTTTCTCTTCGTTGTCAACAATAAACTTGTGTGCTATCATGCTCTTGTAATCTAAAATGTGAGGAGGTAATTTTGTCTCCTCCTCCTCAAGGTGCCTAATGGGTATCTGAAAATGTTCAGCAAGACGCGCAACATAGATACCTACAAATATGGGGCCTTTTGTACGATTCAGGGCTAGCCGTTTAGCAACGACGGCACCCATACTAAAAGTATTGTCTCCCAGCAAAGCATGTTGAAGAATAATAATATCTGGAATGCTCAAGTTTCCACTATTCCCACGACCAATCAAGCATCTACTAGCAAATATGGCAAAGTAGCATAAAACAGGAAATGTATGCTAGAGACTTTTGCCTCAGAGCCCTTCTTTGGCTCTTCTACAGCAATAGTTTTAACAAAGCCATCCACATCTTCACGATGGGGTTCCTCTAATTCTCCCTCATAAGGTATCCTACACACTGCGAAAAATCACGTAAAGACATTTCTCTGAATTCATCATATAAATGAAATGATACTGCAGGCGTTGACTTCTTAGGATAATAATAAAAGTTTTGCACGAAAGTATTGGTAAGTAAGAGATACTGATCGATTCGGTCGTTCATGAAACCGGTGAGGCTTGCAGTCCCGATTAAAGCATAAAAGTCTTCATGAATTCCGGCTTCTTTCAAGAAATCATCACACGGCCATTCACATGACCGTACTTCCGCTAAGCGAGGAAGATTGTACTTGGGTTTTTCCTTCTCTTTGTCTTGTTTTTCCTTAGAGCTTTGGCTAGAAGAGCCTTTAAAGAGCCTCCTTAACATTTTCTGAAAATTTCTGAAATTTTAGTAACTTCAAAATAAAAGTGCATAAAACTAAACAGGATTGATAGCAACTACTCCTACAAGTGCCTAGAGCCTATATCATGCATTAGAATTGCTTGGGACTTCAAAAATTTAACATGCAATCTCAAGAACATGGTCACCTAAGTAGCAAAAATTTGCAATGAATAAAGCACTAGAACAAAAACTATTTGGACCAATGGAGGAGTCGCATACCAAGCAACAATCTCCCAAAGCAGTTTTGCGAATGGAGCTTTGAGATAAGAGATCGAAAATCGCAGCAAAACGAGCTAGAACTCGGGCTTGAGTTGGATGGGGATTTTTTTGGGTATAAGATGAAGTGTGTGGGTGCTGGCATAAGTGGAGGGGACCCACCAGGGGCCCACGAGACAGGGGGCGCGCCCTACAGGGGGGGGTGTCCTCTCTCGTGGCCTGGTGATTGCCCTTTTTGCAGTGTTTTTAGTGCCTAAAATCCTCAAATATTCCAGAAAAAATCATACTAAATATGCAGGGCATTTGGAGCACTTTTATTTCCGGACTATTTTTTAATGCACGGATAATTCAGAAAATAGACGGATAATACTATTTTTGCTTTATTTATTCTAAATAACAGAAAGTAAAAAGAGGGTACAGAAGGTTGTGCCTTCTAGTTTCATCCATCTCGTGATCATCAAAATGAACCCACTAACAAGGTTGATCAAGTCTTGTTAACAAACTCATTCCGAATAACACGGAACCGGAGAAATTTCGAATAACACTAAGTTACCTCAACGGGGATATGGAAATCCCCAACAATAAGAATATCATACTTTTTCTTGATAGTAGGGAGAGGAAATTCAAAACCTCCAAAAATTATAGTTGGAACTTTTTCAATATAATTGATGCTATGAACTTGAGATTGTTTCCTCAGAAAATGTACCGTATGCTCATTACCATTAACATGAAAAGTGACATTGCCTTTGTTGCAATCAATAACAGCCCCTGCAGTATTAATAAAGGGTCTACCAAGGATGATAGACATACTATCGTCCTCGGGAATATCAAGAATAACAAAGTCCATTAAGATAGTGACATTTGCAACCACAACAGGCATGTCCTCACAAATACTGACAGGTATAGTAGTTGATTTATCGGCCATTTGCAAAGATATTTCAGTAGGTGTCAACTTATTCAATTCAAGTCTACGATATAAAGAGAGAGGCATAACACTAACACTGGCTCCAAGATCACATAAAGCAGTTCTAACATAGTTTCTTTTAATAGAGCATGGTATAGTTGGAACACCCGGTCTCCAAGTTTCTTTGGTATTCCACCCTTAAAAGTGTAATTGGCAAGCATGGTGGAAATTTCAGCTTCCGGTATCTTTCTTTTATTTGTGATGATATCCTTCATATACATAGCATAAGGATTTACTTTAAGTATATCAGTTAAGCGCATACGTAAGAAAATAGGTCTAATCATTTCAGCAAAGCGCTCAAAATCCTCATCATCCTTTGACTTGGATGGTTTGAGAGGAAAGGGCATGAGTTTCTGAACCCATGGTTCTCTTTCTTTACCATGCTTCCTAGCAACAAAATCTCTCTTATCATAATGTTGATTCTTTGATTGTGGGTTATCAAGATCAACAGGGCGTTCAATCTCTACATCATTGTCTTTGCTAGGTTGAGCATCAACATGAACTTTATCATTAACATTATCACTAGGTTCATGTTCATCACCTGATTGTGTTTCAGCATAAGAAATAGAAATATCATTGGGATTCTCAGGTGTGTCTACAGTAGGTTCACTAGAAGCATGCAAAGTTCTATCGCTTTTCTTCTTCTTTTTAGAAGAACTAGGTGCCTCTAAATTATTTCTCTGAGAATCTTGCTCGATTCTCTTAGGGTGGCCTTCAGGATACAAAGGTTCCTGAGTCATTCTACCAGTTCTAGTAGCCACTCTAACAGCAAAGTCATTTTTATTATTTAATTCAGCAAGCAAATCATTTTGAGCTTTAAGTACTTGCTCAGCTTGAGTAGCAACACTACTGGAAACAGGGAATTTGCCATCAGCCAGCTCTTTGCCATGTGCCAGCTGATGGCAAAGAACGTCTTTGCCATCTTCTTATAAAAAACAGATGGCAAAGAACTGACAGATGGCAAAGAACATGGTTGCCTTCAGCCAATTCTTTGCCATCTGCTAGTGGATGGCAAAGATTCTTTGCCATCTGCCTGCAGATGGCAAAGAGGTTGGCAAATCCTGTGGCCGTCAAGCGTGTAACGGCGTACCAGCCCCACCTCTTTGCCATCTGCCAGCAGACGGCAAAGATTCTTTGCCATCTGCTGGCAGATGGCCAAGAGATGGGGTTATTTTTTTCCAGGTAAAAAAAACTGTGGGGTTATCCCCTTCCTCTCTCTCCCCACCCATCCAGGTAAAAAAAACGACCTTCGCATCCCATCCAGCCCCCGTCGATGGCGCTCTAGGCTCGCCCGCCGCCACCCTGTCACCGGCCCCGTCGCTCCCCCGCCCTGTCACCGGCCGCGTCCCTCCCCCGCCCCATCGCCGTCTCTCCCCCGCCCCGTCGCCGGCCCTCCCCCGACCTAACTGTGGGTCAGGCCGGCCGCCACCGGCGCCAAGCCCCCGAGAGACGCCACGACCTCCACCGAGCAGGAGCAGTAGCTCGCCTCCTCGTGGCGCGGCACCTACGGGGAGCCGTCGCCGTCACCATTAGTGTCCTCGACGGAGGCGCAAGATCCCACGGCGCTGCGCGTGGGGATCATCGGGTTCGGCAACTTCGGGCAGTTCATCGCCACGGGCATCCAGCGGCAGGGCCACGCCGTGCTGGCCACCTCCAGATCCGACTACTCCGACTACTGCTCCGCCCACGGGATTCGCTTCTTCAGGTGACCAGCCATGCCAACCCACAAACCTATCTTTCTTCGATTCCGGTCCAGATGCAACTGCAAGGGGATCGATCGATCATGCTGTGAAATGTTGACAACAATAGAAGCTTGGAGGCGCTGTGCGAGGAGTAGCCGGACGTGCTGCTGGTTTGCAGCTCCATCGTCTCCACAGAGTCCGTCGTCCGCGCCATCCCCCTCACCAAGCTCCGCCCTGACACCATCGTCGCCGACGTGCTCTCCGTCAAGTAGTTCCCTTGCAACCTCCTCCTCGAGGTACTTACATCAGCTACAAATCTTAAACCCAAACTGTACTTACCATTGATGATCACACCAGTACCAATACCACTATTTCTTCTCGAAGTAGTAGTAGCTGTCTCTAGTTGAAATTTTGAACGGAACATCAGTCGTAACACTTTTCAGCACCTACCGCTAAACGTACTTTTCCATGCCGCACTTTTAGCAGTGACGTTGAGTTAACTAGATGATGCCCCCGCGCGTTGCTGTGGGAATTGGTTGCAGCATACTTAAGTGAGACTTTTTTTGTAGGAATATGAACATTGACAATAAAATGACAATCAGAACTGAAAATTATACTACGATTTACAATACTTGATTATATTATATAGTTTAAAATATCCATTGCATATAAGTAGCATAATAGAATGCATGGTGGTTCTGTATCCATGCATGGATGTGGCAGACTCCTTTCAGCAAAACCAAAGTGAATAGTTGTCTTAGCATAGTAATCAGTAAGGTGGACTGAGGGATCATTTCACATCTCTGAAGTTTTGTATATATAGTATAAGGTTGCTCTTACTTTTGTTCACGATGTGTATTGCAAGGTAGCAGTGTCAATGGAATTAAAGGCTGCCAATGTTGTCTGAATAGAAATATAGGATCCATGGAATTCCATATAAAAGGCTTATAAGCTAGAATTGACAAACCATATTCTAAATGAAAACAAAATATAAGTTAACTGTCTTCTTGACTGAAGTTCTACAATGATAAAAATTAGCTCGATGCAAGTGTAGAGAAAAAAATCTTCACCCATCAATCATATGTGGGATCCTAATCCAAGGGTAGAGAAGGTTGTCGGCCATCAGTGTTGTGTGAACTCATATTGATATATGGGAATAATATAAAACAATGCCTAGACTGCAAGGTGTACATGTTTGGTTCTGCACAAACGAATAAACCATGTTATTGCTAGAACATCGGATCATAGTATTAAGTTATCATAGTTTAAAAAAGTATTTAAGGATGAATCGTTTCTATATGATTGATAACATGTATACTTACGGTAACAATTGAAAAAAATGGCACATACACTTAATTTGTCAGAAACACACTACATACGACTAACTTTTATGCCATTCATATCTAAGACATCCACTTATGTCTTCTTTCAAGCTTGTCACTATATTCTATGACAATATAACCAAAGGGCTGATAAATAGAATATGTATTTGGAAATTAAAATCTTCATTGGTCATTCATATCGATTCAAGAGTAGAGAAGGTCGTCGGCTGTCAGTGTTGTGTGAGATTATATGTATTTGGTTAAAATATAAAAGAATGGCTATAAAGTGTTGTATACATGCAAGAATAAAGAAGCAAACCATGTTATTGCTTGAACATCCAGACTGTAGAATAGAGATAATCACAAAGCGACTATATTAAACATAAAATTCTTGACAGGGTTATCTTATATCATACGAAGTATAGTGTTAATCTTTGCAGTAGAAGCAATGCCCTGCGGTCAGAAGGTTGAACCGGAACCAAGACGCAGGTAGTTGCGACAATCCTGATGAACAACAGTGAGAGGGGAGGGGAAGGAATGAAAAAGCATCAGGCATGAATGATTAACAAAATAGAAAGAAAAACCTGAGTGTATGATCACAGACACGCAAAAGAAAGGGAGAGGATTACGTGTGCAAAGTGACAGAACTTTACTTAGTCATCAGAGCTACATCATGGACATGGTAAGGGAAACAAATACCTTTTTGGAGCCTTGCAGGGTGGTTATTGCCCCTGATACTTAGACTATGTTTGTGACCATCAGAGTTAGGAATCTCCCTTTGCCCTTCTAATAACGACCACAAATAGCTGTAAGTCGGACTTTTGTACAAATTTCTTACTAATGCACTTCTGTATTTCCTACTCCCCACAAAACGACAATTAGAAATTATAATAAGCATGATGTATTGAGATATGCATTTACCTTAATCTGATGATCCATGTAGCTACTATTTTCATGGCAACATGTAGACAATACTTTAGGCGTACATGAGTTGAAATATTATTTATATACTGACTTTGATTGTCCATGGTAGTCTTGATTCTTGAAAGAAACTGAAATAAAGAAGAAATACTCCTGGTAAAGCTGAAACATGATGGTGAGACGACATATGCTTGAAGATCTAGAAGTAAACTTTAAAACATAGAGCTACAGATACAATCTGCAGTCCTCAAGAATTGCTTGAACTGCTTGACAATCTGATCTAATCTTTTTTCCTGTTATGGTATAGTGCATGTCAGAGCTCCAACCCTCCTAGTATCATAACCATCTATGCTTCTTGTACTGATGCAGGAAATTGGATAGCGTAATTCGAAAGTAATCCAGAAGAACAAAACAATAAACATGCATCAGTGGGAATTCAAATAGTATGAACACATGCATCACTATGATATAGTGTTAATCTCAACATACAAATAAATAAACATGCAAACAATACGAAAGTCTAGAAGACCTGCGAACGCCTAATGCGGGGTGGGGAAGTTGAGCGGCGGATGCGCGACACCGAGCAGGGTTGGCCACTCCATGGGGAGCCTTCCCGGCCTTCTGTCGAGGCACCTGACACGCGACCGCATGGTAATCGCCGGGAGTGGCCAGGGTCAATGTCGGTGTAGTGGAATCCACCGCGAGGGGCTCTTCTTCCAGGGCGGCTGTTCCTATGCCGGGGAAGCCGGAGGCAGGGCGGGTAAGACCGCCTACGGATCTCATCGCAAGGAGGGACGACCGCCATCGCATATACCTTGCCAAATCGCATGCGGCCCGGGGATATATAGCAGATGGTAAGAGTAACTGAATCGATGGAGTAATTGCATAGTGGGATTTGATGGAGATTGGAGAAGATGAATAGGGAGAGGAATACGCTGCATGGGGAATTGGTGAGGCGCTAGTCACATTAATGTTTTTTTAGAATCCATTGAAGTTTTTTTTTAAACGAAAGAGACGTACATGGGCAGCCTCTCTAGTCGGACCTACCAGCAATAACTGAAGCTAATTTGGCTGTTTCACTGTGTGGGTCCCATGTGTAAGCCTAAAACTAAACGCTGATGTGGCAGTGCTGGTGATGTGGATAGGCTGCATGTTGAGAGAAATACCATAGTGGGGATGAACTACTTAGGTATTATAGATACAGTTTTGGGGAAAAAAATCCTATGAAACCGGGTCTCACAGGCCAACAGGTGAGACCCATCCTGATGAATGCCACGTGGCAATGTCAATCTTAAAGCACTAGTCGTCAACCCGTGCAACTTGCACGGGCTAGCTATTTTTCCTAAACAACAACAACAAATCATTCAGATGGTTTAGACTGTAAGTAAATGGCAACAATGTTCAGTGTGAATATCAACAAAGTATAGTTAAACCTGAATAAGGCACCCTTTCATTTTTTTTCATGTTGACCAAGTTATTTTTAGATTCTCTGTTTTGACATTTGTTGAAAATAAGATGAGATCCACCTTTTAATTTATTGAAAGGAAAGTGAATGGCCTCTGATGGATTAGTACCCCGTTGTAGATATTTCACCTAGGATAGCTCTAAAATGACATATTTAACCTAGGATAGCTCTAAAATGACCTATACTTAGCATTTTTCCTCCAAAATGACTTAATATGCTTAGCTAGCTTAAAAATGTCATATTTAACCTAGGATAGCTCTAAAATGACCTATACTTAGCATCTTTTCCTCCAAATTGACTTAATATGCTGAGCTAGCTCTAAAATGATATAATATGCTTAAGAAATGACATATTTTAGGTCCTAAATGACTTCATATGCTTAGCTAGATCCAAAATGACATAATAACCTTACTTAGCTTCAAAATGACCTATTCAACCTAGGCTAGCTCTAAAATGACCTATACTTAGCATTTTTTCCTCCAAAATGACTTAATATGCTTAGCTAGCTCAAAAATTACATAATAAGGTTAATTAGCTCCAAAATGACCTATTTAACCTAGGATAGCTCTAAAATGACCTATACTTAGCATTTTTTCCTCCAAAATGACTTAATATGCTTAGCTAGCTTCAAAATGACCTATACTTAGAATCTTTTCCTCCAAAATTAGTTAATATGCTCAACTAGCTCTAAAATGACATAATGTGCTTAAGATATAAGTTGCATCATAGTAATCTTCACATTTTAGTTGCATCATAATAATCTTCTTCTTCTAGTCTTCTTCTAACTTTCTTCTTTCCTATTTTACAGATTTGCTTAATTGATCATGGAAGCTTGGGTTGATGGAGTGCTTGTATTTAGTTTTTGTTTTGACCTTGTGAAACTTGCTACCTATGGATGAAACTGTGTAATATTGATGAAACTATGTATATGTACGGATGAAACTTGCTACTATTGGTAACATGTGTTGGATACATATGTGTTCATGACTATTGGTAATATGTGTTGAATATGCTATATTGGTCATATAAATATATTTGTGTTTGATTTCTGTGAAAATGAATTGATATAAGAAAAAACAAAATTAAATGGGGCAATATAGTCACTTTGCCATCAGCTGGCAGATGGCAAAGAGCTTTGCCATCAGCTGGCAGATGGCAAAGAGGCCACGTGTCATCTACATGTAACATTTGGGCTGGCCTATTTGAGCTCTTTGCCATCTGACAGCAGATGGCAAACCTCTTTGCCATCTGCTGGCAGACGGCAAAGCATGCAGCCTTTGCCATCTGCTGGCAGACGGCAAAGAGCCTGCAGCCTTTGCCATCTGCTGGCAGACGGCAAAGAGCCTGCAGCCTTTTCCATCTGTTGGCAGATGGCAAAGTATGCCGTTAGCCTTCTAACGGGGCTAACCCCGTTAAGAGGCTTTCCCATCTGCCAGCAGATGGCAAAGCCACAGGCTCTTTGCCATCAGCCAGCAGACGGCAAAGAAGCCTTTACCGGCAGGGTTTCAGACGACCTGTTTGCCATCTGCTGGCAGATGCCGAAGCCTTTGCCATCCGCCGACCATGCCTTTGCCATCTGCCATGGCAGATGGCAAAGTGCCAGATTCCAGTAGTGCAACCATATCAGCATATTTGCGAACGCGGTGAAGTTCATCTTTAACTCTAGCTAGATTATCACCTACGTGTCCTATCTCGAAAGCATTATTCTTTAACTCTCTACCAACATAAGCATTAAAACTTTCTTGTCTAGCCATAAAGTCATCAAATTCATCTAAGCATGGGCCATTAAATTTAGTAGAGGGTACTTCAACTTTATCATATATATAGAGAGAATTTACCTTTACTACCTGTGTCGGGTTATCAAGACAACGTGGTTCTTCAGGCGATAAATTAAGACCATGTATTTCTTCAATAGGAGGTAAATTCTTAACATCTTCAGCTTTAATATCTTTTTCTTTCATTGATTTCTTTGCCTCTTGCATATCTTCAGGACTGAGAAATAATACACCTCTCTTCTTCGGAGTGGGTTTAGGAATAGGCTCAGGAGTTGGCTCAATTGGTTCAAGAATTACTTCAGGGATTGGCTCAGGAAGAGTCCAATTATTTTCATTAGTTAACATATTATTCAATAGTATTTCAGCTTCGTCGACTGTTCTTTCCCTAAAAACACAACCATCACAACTATCCAAGTAGTCCTTATAAGCATCGGTTAGTCCATTATAAAAGATATCAAGTATTTCATAGATGATCAGGCAAAGCATTAAGTAGCCGGAGAAGCCTCCCCCAAGCTTGTGGGAGACTCTCATCTTTGATTTGCACAAAATTATATATTTCCTGCAAGGCAGCTTGTTTCTTATGAGCAGGTAAATATTTAGCAGAGAAGTAATAAATCATATCCTGGGGACTACGCACTCCTTCTCCTTCTTCTCCTTCTCCTTCTTCTCCTTCCCCTGCTTCTTCTTCTTCTTCTTCTTCTTCTTCTTCTTCTTCTTCTTCTTCTTCTTCTTCTTCTTCTTCTTCTTCTTCTTCTTCTTCTTCTT